>NW_015174297.1:68768-119242 GCF_001447785.1 Gekko japonicus
ATAGTTAATAAAAGGGATGTGAGTACCCCATCCTTGACTTTTGCCCAGAGCCCCCAAATCACTAAGACTGTCCATGTTAAAACACTGCACAGTAAAAAATGGCATACAAGCTCATCATGGTTGTGTTTTTTGGTAGTGTTTTATCCATGTATAAGTACACATTAATAACCCGGAACAGGAGGGAAAAGATGTAAATGATCTGAAGGAACTACATTCTGTATAAAATCTGGAAATAAAGGAACATTGGATTGGTTTCATTTCAGACAATGAACATTTGTGAAGATATCTAGATAAAAATAATTTTTGAACAGCCAGTAGAGAGTAGCTGTAAGAGTCTTGAACTATGACCAGGAAAACCTGGTCCAAATCCCCACATGAAGCTCATAATCTGAACCACCCTGCACCACAGAATGTTGTGGTGGGGAAAACCATCTATGCCATTCCGAGCTCTTTGCAATTCCCATTGATTTCAGTAGGAGTCTGCAGAAGAACATCCCTGGACTTTTACATAGAATGTTTAATGTCTTATCTGAAAACTCAGATCTGTTCTGTCCCTTCTGTTAACATAAATTTGAGCCACCAGCAGACACAAATGAGACCGATAGATCTATGATTTTTAAAAAGCCATTTTTTCCTCGTATCTAGAAGGAAACTTAGATCAGTAGAACTCATGGAACTGAAAAACCTGGATCTGCACCTTTTATATTCTGTAGTTCCACTAATGCTTATGTGCCGTTGCACATGGGGATGGCTGATGGTAAAATATTTCTCAGTTTTACAATAAAGACTTTTCAACTACTCCAAATTACTGATCTAGTGTAGTATATAACATGCAATTCATCTTTTGAAATACAGGGTATCACAGTTTTTGAAAATGAATTTAGGAGAAATAAGAATTTTAAATATGGAGTTTCTCAGTATTTGACAATTGGGTTCTAACTTTTTATGCATCCATTACAGGCACGCAAGTCTTCACTGAGAGCACTTTGTTTCCCTAATTTTATTTATATTACCTCGAGACCAGCAATGTCCACGGATCTACAAGAAGTGCAGCTTTGACTTACAGGACAGAGCCTGGAATACCTGTGGGAAACTTGTGTTTAAGCTTAGTCCCTCCTGTTGGGCCGTACTCTGTTTCGTTCAACTGGACAGCCTTATCAAATGACTCTGGTCCTATAGAGAAATATATCTTGACATGTGTTTCAATAGATCTTCGACCTTGTGGTCAGTATGAAGGCTTAGAAACCTCTGCAACTGTTTCAAATTTGGATCCATTTACAAAATACAATTTCCATGTTCAAGCCTGTACAAGTGGGGGATGTTTGCTGAGCCAGCCAGTGGCAATAATTACTGCACAGGCCGCTCCAGAGGACCAACTACCTCCAGTCATAGAAAGCACCAGTTCTACAGAATTATTTGTAGAATGGTCTCCACCCAAGAAACCAAATGGTAGGATTTGAAGTCTGTAAGATTTTGTCTGAAAACCTGAAATGCTTTGTGGGCTTTTGTATAGATTCACACTATTATTACTGAACACAGTAATGTAGTAGGCTTGCTATTTCCCCCCCGGGGGGGGGTTTGCCCACTTTAGGGCCCCCCAGTCCACCAGCCTGGATCTGGCCGGTGGGGGAACCCTGCCCCCAAAGTGCCAGGATCGTGCAGGGCACATTGGCGGGGGGACGCTCTAGCACTTAGCCTGGTACCATACAGTTTTTGGCCAAATGCTAGAGAGTCCCCCTAGCAATGTGCCTAGCGTGATGACATCACTTCCGGGTGATGTCATTGTGACACATGCACTATGCGTACACCAGAAGATTCCGACTAAGAGGCTTTGTCTGCCCACTGGCAGCAGGTAGGGACGTGGCAACCCTATAATGTAGACACAGCTGAATGTGTGGGAAGAGATCAGCATTAGCACAAAGTAATCCCACTCTAGAGCTGGCTTTTTAGAGTGTGTTTCTTCACAACATGCCATCCATTGCTTTCAGCACAGAGAACCAGATAATGTTGGGTACTGGAAAGGAAAGGAATTGCTGAAGAGGAAGAAAAGATTACTGCATTGGGCATAATGCTTATCTCCTCTCACAGAGCCCAGCTGAAGCATGGGGGAGGTGTGTACTTGTATTTACATAGTGGGAAGGTGGCATGGTACAGCCCAATCTCATCAGATATTGAAAGCTAATCAGGGTTGGTGCTTGGAGGCGATACCACCAAGGAGGCTTCAGAGGAAGGCAATGGCAAACCACCTCTGCTTCTCACTTGCGTTGAAAGACCTGTGCTAGGGTTGCCATAAGTTGGTTCTGATTTGATAGCACATGCATACATTTTTATTTATTATTATTCATATTTATTTACAAAATTTACATTCTGCCGTTCTGCCATTACAAGGGTCACCAAGGCAGCTAACTATGTATTTATTTATTTGATTTATTCCCCGCCCTTCTCACCAAGGAAGGCTCAGGGCAGCTTTCATAAAAATTAAAACAGCTAAAAACAAAGCATTTAAAACAATCATAGGCCCCGGTCACACGGGCAGGAAACTGCAGAGGAGAAGCGTGGCTGTTTGCCCTGGGGCAAACTACTGCGCAGTTACGTGATCAGACCTCCTGTGGAGGTACTGTGGAGGTTCCATGGAGGTTCCATGGCAAGGGAGAGGTGCCGATCACAGGACAAGCCGGCGCGCAACGAAGAAGCGCGCGCCGCGGCAAACTGTTTTTTATTTTTGTGTACATGACAAATGCGCATGCTCCGTTGGGTGCACATGCGCATCCACAGAGACATGGACAAAACAAAAACACCTTATTTGCAAGGGGACATGGGCTGGCGCCGGATGCCACCGGAAACGCGATCAGACGCCCGCCCTTGCCCCGCAGTTTCCGGAAACTAGTACCTCCAAGGTACTAGTTTTTTGCCACGCAGTTTCGGCTGGAAGCCTCGGTTGAGCCACGGGAGTGCTACGCTTCCCAGATGTGCTGGTGAGATCGCGCCCGGAAACTCCGGCTGTTTTCTGTCTCACTTGTGTGGCTTCTGTTACGTGTGACCGCAGCCATAAAGTGCTAGTATCAAGGTTGTATGATGATGGCGAAACATAATCTTAGTAGCAGATCAATCCTGATGGAGTACAATCAGCAATGGCAGTAGGACTATCTTCTTGGTCCATTCATGCTGGTGAAGCCCAGGCAGCTGATGGTGATACCCTATGGCGCAGCTCCTTGGTCGAATGCCTGGTGAAAAAGCTCTGTATTGCAGGCCCCATGGAACTGTAGCAGATTCCACAGGGCCCTAATATCCTCTGGGAGTTTGTTCCACCAGTGTGGAGCCACCACCGAAAAGCCTCTGGCCCTGGTCATAGCCAGCCTGGCATCTTTGGGACCCAGGAGAGCCAGACAATTTTGAGACCCTGAACACAGTGCTCTCTGGGGAACATGTAGATCCCTGAGCATAAAGTGCTTTAAAGGTAAGAACCAGCACCTAGAAGCAAATTCAGTATGCTATAGGCAGCCAGGGCAGTGCTTTTAGTGCAGGCTGACTTAGCAGTGGCTGCTACTTGGGCTTCCATAGTTAGGGAGGCATCCAAGAGCATCCCCGAGCTCCTAACTGCCAGTGCTGGCACCAATGGCACCCCGTCAAAGGTTGGGAGTGGGATCCCTAACCCCGGGCTGCCTTGGCTTAGGCTCAGGACCTGTCTTCATCAGATTCAATTTCAGTTGGCTCAGTCTAAGCCAACCAGCCATAGCTTGTACTGCCAGGTCTAGATCTTCTTGTCTAGAGTCAGACTGGCTGCCCAACATCAGATAGAGCTGGGTGTCATCTGCATTCTGGTGACAACCCAGCCCATGCCTCCAGGCAATCTGGACAAGGGGTGCATATATATATGTTAAATAGCATCAGGGAAAGTACCGCCCCTTGGGGCACTCCTCAAATCAGCAGGTGCCTTCGGGACAGCTGCTCCCCTAGTGCCACCCTTTGTCCCCAACCCTGAATGAAAAAGGAAAGCCATTGCAAGGTGGACCCCTGGGCCCCAGTGTCAGTGAGGTGGTGGATCAGTAGCTGATGATCAACCATGTCGAATGCTCCTGACAGGTCTAGCAACAGCAGCACCGCCGAACTGCCCTGATCCAGATGCATCCAGAGGTTGTCTGTGAGGGCAACCAGTGCTGTCACTGTCTCATGGCCTGGGCAGAAGCCGGACTGGATCTAATGTGGAAGTGTCATCCATAAAACTCTGCAACTGAGTTGCCACCGCCCTCTCAGTTAGTTTGCCCAGATAATGCAAATTGGAAACCGGCCAATAATTAGCCAATTCAGCCAGATCCAGAGATTTTTTTTTAGGAGGGGGCGTACCACCACTTCCTTAAGTGCCCGAAGGAACAGACTCCCTTTAGGCACTTCGAAGCCCATCATGACCAGCTTTAATTAGCCACGATGGGCACAAGTCAAGACTGCAGATGGTAGGGCGTACAGAAAGTAATTTGTCAACTTCCTCTAGGATGAGTGGAATGAAATAATCCAAAACCTGACTAGAAGACATGCATGGAGCCTTGAGTTCACTCACTGTCTCAACTGTGGCAGGGAGGTCATGGTGGAGTGACAAGACTTTATCTGCAAAATAGCTCGCAAAGGCCTCACAGCCAATGTCCAATTCCCTAGAATTTGGTCTGCCTTGTGGCAGAGTAGTCGTGGACTGAATCATTCTAAATAATTGGGCTGGGTCTGAGCTTGTAGATGCAATTGTGACCGCATACTACACTCTCTAACTGGCTTTGACTGCCATCTCATAGGATGTTATAAATGTCCTATAGGATGCTCTTGTAGTTTCATCATGGGCATGCCACCACTGTATCTCTAGTCATCTAAGCAGCCTCAGCCCCTGGGTAAGCCAGGGAGCCAGCCTAGAGTGATGGTGCAGATGGCATCAGGGAGCAATCTCATCAATGGCTGCTAAGAGTCAGCTATGCCAATCCTCAACAAGCTCATCCAACTAGCCACTGGGGCCATCGGATCCCACAATGCCATCTGAAGCTGCATAGGGTCCATTTGGCTCCACGAGCGAGTTAAAATATGCCCGCCACCCAAACAGGGTTGGGGTGAAGCATTCACTCGGACCTTCAGGGCATGGTGGTCCGACCATGGCACTGCCATAGCAGTAATCTGGTCCACTGTGACCCCCGCTGTGAAGATCAAGTGTATGCCCAGCCCGGTGAGTGGGGGCTGTTACATATTGGGAGAGTCCTAGCCGCTATGGATGACACCAGGTCCATCACAAAATATACATGATAAAATTACATTATAAAGCCATTATAATACATATTAAAACAATTTTTAAAATACATAGAAAACAGTTAAAATGCATACAAACATAAAAACATTGGTTAGGAAGGAAGGATCATTGAGGGAATGCCAACTGAAATAAAAAAGTTTTTATCCGCTTGTGGAAAATAGCAGCAGAAGGGGACAGATGAATCTTCCCGGGGAGAGAGTTCCAGGGTTTTGGTGCCATGACCTAGAAGGTCTCTTCCTGGGTTGCCATCTGCCTGATATCATAAGCTGGGAGGCACTTGAAACAGGACCTCTGAAGATGACCCGTAATGGTTTGTTTGTTTGTTTATTATTTCATTTGATTTCTTGACTGCCCCTCCCCTCTTATGCAGGGCTCAGGGCAGTTTACAACAGAAATTCAATACATTTTAATACCAATTACATTATAAAACCAATTAGAACTATAAAAATTCAATATTAACATTCAAACATGAATATTTAAAAACAGTTTAAGTACAAGATGGCATATCTAGCATTGAGGTTTGGAGGGAGGAGGGGGTCGGACATGTTCATAAGGGATCAGATGGTCCTTTAGGTATATTGGTCCCCAACCACATACGGTTTTGAAGGTCAAAACCAGCACCTTGAATTTTGCCCAGAAACCAATTGGAACCACTGTAGATGGGTCCAGATGAGAGTGATATGATCCCTGTGACCCACTCCTATGATGCACTCTATTCAACAACCTGGCTGCAGTGTTCTGTACCAGTTGAAGTTTCCAAACACTTTTCAAGGACAGCCCCATGTAGAGTGCATTGCAGTAATCTGGATGTATCCAGGCATGTACCACTGTGGCCAGATCTTTTCTTTCCAGGAAAGGCTGCAGCTGGCTAACCAGTCAAAACTGCTAAAAGGCATTCTTGGCCACAGCTTCCACCTGCTTATCCAGCAGTAGGTCTGGGTCCAAGAGCGCCCCCAGACTAAGGACCTAGGGAAGTGCAACCCCATCCAGAATGGGTGACACCTTAAATTCTGTGTCCGACCTTGTACCCACCAGTAGCAGTTCCATCTTGTCAGGATTAAAGTTCAGTTTATTAGTATACATCCTCCCCAAAACTGCCTCCAAGCACTGGTTCAGGGTTTTTACAGCCTCCCTAGGATCAGCTGGAAGTGTAAGATAGAGCTGAGTGTCATCCCAAATCTCCAATTGACCTCTCCCAGTGGTTTCATTTAGATGTTTAAGGAAATGCAGGACAAATGGAGCCTTGTGGGGCCCCAAAGTCCAAGGGGCTGAACAGCAGTCCCCCAGCACCACCTTCTAAAACCTACTCTCCAGGTAGGTCTAGAACTGCCGCAGAATGATGCCTTTCGATCCCAGTCCAGAGAAGCAGTCCAGAAGGTTACCGTGATTGATGGTATCGAAAGTTGATGAGAGGAGGATCGACAGAGTTGTACTCCCTTTATCCATCTCCTGATGCAAATCATCTCCCAGGGTGACCAAGTACACTTACATAGTACCATCACTGGGCATGGTTTCTTGTATTAGTGGAGTAGTAGGATTTCAGATACATTCAGAGTAATATATTCCTTCGGTTAACCAGTCATTGTTGTTTTTAGGTATAATTACTAGGTATGAACTGTACATGAAAGGAGTACTACAATCAAATGGTAGCTTTGTGCCCCCTGACAGTCGTGTTTTCCAAGCCAGTGGATGGTACAGTCTTCATCCAGTGACAGAATCTGCCAATGAGAATGCTTTGACACCACCTCCAACTAACACCAAAATTACAGGTTTGGAGCCATTCACAGAGTACGAGTTCCGTGTTCTGTCAGTCAATATGGCAGGTAGCACATTTTCAAGATGGACATCACAGAGGACTGCAGAGGCAGGTAATAGGTCTTGTAAAGTCATTTTCAAAAGTTAGGTTTTTATCTTGGAAAATGTGTGTAACACTTGCTCCTTATTTTTTCTTATTTTTTACTGTTGCAGTATAGAGAATTCATTTTCTTTCTAGTCATAATTCAATTAATTAATACAATTCATTCTAATTCAATAGCAACTCTTTAAAAAGTTACAGCTGCAATATAATGCCAAACAAGGTGGGAGGGGGCAATCATTCAAAGCTGGAGTTCACTTTAATGCTAAAAAGAGTACAATGGAAAGCTGTGGTGAATCTTCCCCATCTCTATCCAATGCCTTACCTCCATATAGGTGGTCACTCCAGACTCTTTTCTCCCATGCTAGACCCAACACCAGCAACAGGCTTGGAATAGAGGTAGGTGCCTCAAGCAATGGACTGAGCTGAGATAAAGGGGGAGGATAGTTGTATACCTCCCTTGTGCATTGTAAAAAAACAGAACAGCAATAACAAACCTCACACACACACACACACACACTGTCCATGCTTGGCAGGTACAAGAGGAATAGGTATGTGGGGGACAAGATGCAACACACAAATGAAATATCCATGGAAATACATAAGAACATAAGAAGACACCAATGTTGGATCAGGCCAAAGGCCCATCTAGTCCAACACTCTGTCACACAGTGGCCAAAAATACCAGGTGCCACCAGGAGGTCCACCAGTGGGGCCAGGACATTAGAAGCCCTCCCACTGTTGGCCCCCCCAAGCACCAAGAAGACAGAGCATCACTTGCCCCAGAGCCCCTATCATATACTTGCTCCTATATTTTCTGAGCTATGTAGGCCCTCCAACTCAGAACCTCAGTGTATGCCAGGGACTCAAGGTTAATTAGGTAGCGTGCTCAGATATCCTGAGTCCCCTTTGTTTCCCAAGGCTATCAGGCTCAGCTTAGGAGAGGCGAGGAGGGCACATAAACAGTTTCTACTGCCCAGAGATTCGTTCAGACTCCCAGCTTATAAAACATAAAGGTTTAATTGAAGAGGTTAAAACAAACAGGGGGAGTTTACACATAAAATAGACAATAGACAAATCCTAAACCCTAACTATGCTAGCTATCCTAAACAAATGGTTTGCTGTTCCTTTCTCCCTGGAACTCCACCTCGTTTGGCTCGGCTACTTGCTTCAGAATTCGCTCTGCCAAAGCATGCTTGCTTGCAGACACTTTCGGTCTTCTAAGCAGCCTGCCCTCGGACTATACCTCACGGTGAACAGTTCAAGAAGATCCTTGCAGTGGCTCTTAGCTTCTTCAAGGCCACGTGCAGCACTCCTGGCATTCGTCAAGCTGTCGCCTCAGTCTCCTGGCTTGCTTGGAATGCGTAGATGCGTGTATTCGGCAAGTTCATGAATCTTCCTTCATTCCTCCATCATTAATCTATGAATCCTGCCTCTAGGACTGAATTTTATTCCTTGATTCCCCAATCCCCGTCCTAGACTAATTAGGGATTGCTGCCTTAACCAGCTGTTTCCCATTTACTTAGGTCTTAGACGTACTGATTCTGACTAAACTTACAGACACTTATCTGAGATGATCCTGCAAGTTAGTATCTCTGGCAATGACAGCCCCTATCTATACCTTGTGGCTAATAGCCACTGATGGACCTCTGCTCCATATGCATATCTAATTCCCTTTTGAAGCCGTCCATGCTTGTAGCTTCCACCACCTCCTGTGGCAGTGAATTCCATGTATGAATCACTCTTTGGGTGAAGAAGGACTTCCTTTTATCCGTTCTAACCCGACCGCTCAGCAGTTTCATGGCGTGCCCACGAGTTCTTGTATTGTCCTTTTATCATTCGAGTTGCCCTTTTCTGCACTTTTTCCAAAGCTATAATATCCTTTTTAAGGTGTGGTGACCAGAACTGCACACAGTATTCCAAATGAGGTCTCACCATTGATTTATATAGGGGCATTATGATATTGGCTGATCTGTTTTCAATACCCTTCCTAATAATCCCCAGCATAGCATTGGCCTTCTTTATTGCAGTCACACACTGTCTCGACATTTTCAGTGAGTTATCTACTACAACTCCAAGATCTCTCTCTTGATCTGTCTCTGCCAGTTCAGACCCCATCAATGTGTATTTATATTTAGGATTTTTGGCTCCAATGTGCATCACCTTGCACTTGGCCACATTGAACCCCATTTGCCATGTTGACGCCCCCTTGCCCATCCTTGACAGATCCCTTTGGAGTGCCTCACAATCCTCACTGGTTTTCACCACCCTGAACAACTTCGTGTCATCCGCAAATTTAGCCACTTCACTGCTTACTCCCAACTCCAAATCATTAATGAACAAGTTAAAAAGCAGTGGACCAAGTACTGATCCCTGCGGTACCCCACTGCTTACCACCCTCCACTGGGAAAATTGCCCATTTATACTCACTCTCTGTTTTCTATTAATTAGCCAGTTTTTGATCCATAAAAGGACTTGTCCTTTTATCCCATGATTTTTGAGCTTACTTAGGAGCCTTTGATGAGGAACTTTATCAAAAGCTTTCTGGAAGTCAAGGTAAACAATATCTATTGGATCCCCCTTGTCCACATGTTTGTTCACCCCCTCAAAGAACACTAACAGGTTAGTGAGACAAGATCTTCCCTTACAGAACCCATGCTGAGTCTGCCTCAATAGGTTTTGTTCATCTATGTGCCTACTAATTCTTTCCTTAATAATGGTTTCCACCAATTTACCCCGTATTGACGTCAGACTGACTGGCCTGTAATTTCCCGGATCTCCTCTGGAACCCTTTTTAAAGATGGGAGTGACATTAGCTACCTTCCAGTTCTTAGGAATGGAGGCAGATTTTAAGGAAAGATTACATATTTTTGTCAGGAGATCCACAAGTTCACATTTGAGTTCTTTCAGAACTCTCGGATGTATGCCATCTGGGCCTGGTGATTTATAAGTTTTTAAGGTGTCTATCAGTTTTAGGACCTCCTCTCTCGTCACCTCAATCTGGCTCAGGTCTTTCAACACCCCTCCTGAACTCAGCGGTTCTGGAGTGGGCAAGCACTTCTCATCTTCCACAGTGAAGACAGAGGCAAAAAAATGCATTTAGCTTCTCAGCCATTTCCCTATCATTCTTCAGTACTCTTTTTACCCCTTGGTCATCCAAGGGCCCCAATGCCTCCCTGGCTGGTTTCCTGCTCCTAATGTATTTATTGAAGTGGAATGAGTTTTGCTTAAAGAATCAGTGGGGGAAGGGGCACCAGAATCTGATGTAAAATATGAAAGAAGACAGTTCTGCAATTATCCTAACTTAAAATAATTTGGTAGCAGCATGGTCTCCTTGCAGAAGGATAACATTACAGAGCACACATGGTTGTCACCACAAGCAGCAATCTCTTCCTCTTCTTCAAAAGTGGCAGCCCTGTGTCTTTCCCCTATTACAAAATATGATATTTGATGGTGTTTTACTAACTTTCCTGCCCATGTAAGCAGCAGCTGATTAAGTTTCCAGAGAAGGAAGGGAAAAATGAGATCCTATCACATGGTTTATAACTGTTTTATAAGGGAAAAGATGAGGATTGCTGCTTTCTGTGGCACGGTGAGCTTTGTAACATCTATGTCTGTTGAATGGCAACTCATAGCCTGATCCAGCTTTTCAAGTGTCCCACAGAAAGCAATGTGACTGAAAACAATTATTTATTTATTTATTTATGGCATTTTTACCCCGCCCTCCCCGCGAATGGGCTCAGGGCGGCTTACACAGGGGCACAAGCCCATACATAAAAACAATGTAAAACAGCAAAAACTATTAAATCACGACAAAACAAATAAAGTACTCCATATAAACAAGATGGTCTCTGAAGATAGTATTGATCATTTCCTTAGGGTGAAATTGTCCTGTCGATGGTCCAAGCCAGTCCAGCAGCATCAGTGCCATGCAAATTTATGGCAGTTCTTCCGGGGACCGCTCCCAACCCCGTTGTTTCAGTGGTGGTAGTAGTAGAAGTGGCGGCCCCTATATAAAAGCCTGGTGGAAGAGCTCTGTCTTGCCGGCCCTGCGGAACTGCATAAGGTCCTGCAGGGCCCTGGTTACAGCAAGCTTTGCCTCCTGGGGGCCTGGAATCAGCAGGCAGTGTTGTGTCCCCGACCGAAGTGCTCTTGGGGGTATATGTGGGGAAAGGCAGTCCCTCAGGTAGGTTGGACCCTGGCCATATAGGGCTTTAAAGGTAAGAACCAGCACTTTGAAGTGGATCCGGTACGCTATTGGCAGCCAGTGCAGCGCTTTCAGCCCAGGCTGAATGTGCTCCCACTTGGGGAGACCCATCAACAGCCTGGCTGCCGCATTCTGCACTAGCTGCAGCTTCCGGATCTGCGACAAAGGCAGCCCCATGTAGAGAGCATTATAGTAGTCTAGCCTTGGGGTGACCGTCACATGGATCACTGTAGCCAGGTCACCGCGGTCAAGGAAGGGAACCAGCTGCCAAGCCTGCCTAAGATGGTAAAATGCAGATCTGGCAGTGGCTGCCACCTGGGCCTCCATAGTTAAGGAGGGATCCAGGAGCACTCCCAAACTCCGAACCTCCGGCACTGGCACCAACGGCGCCCCATCGAAGGTCGGGAAAGGGATCCCCAATCCCAAACCACGTCGACTCAGGCACAGGACCTCTGTCTTCGCTGGGTTTAGTTTCAGCCGGCTCAGCCTGAGCCACCCAGCCACGGCCTGTAGCGCCTGGTTCAGATCTTCTGGGTCAGAGCCCAACCGGCCACCCAACATCAGATAGAGCTGGGTGTCATCTGCATATTGATGACAACCCAGCCCATAACTCCTGGCAATCTGGGTGAGGGGGCGCATGTTGAACAACATCGAGGAAAGCACCACCCCCTGAGGCACACCACACTCAAGTGGGTGCCTCTGGGACTGCTGTTCTCCTATCGCCACCCTCTGTCCCCAACCTTGGAGAAAAGAGGCAAGCCATTGAAGAACCTGGTGGTTGCTGGTGGGCCTGACCCCAATGAATCCTCCCTCAAAGGCCAAAATAAACCTTGAAAGGGCCCTGCCCCCTCCTCTTGTCTTTACTGACAAAAAAACAAGCCTTGATGGCTAGCAGTACTGCGATGATTGCCTAGCAGTTGCCATTGAGGGTGTTTGTTCCTTAAAGCTACAGCTGCAGCTTCTATTATTTTTTGGGGGGTTAACCCCCAATTAAAAAAAAGATTTAAGATTTTTCAGCAAATCTGGGGGTTTTCTTGGGTTTGTGAAAAGTTCTCTTGTCTTGTCCATGGCCCCAATCTCTGAGTTCGAGTATTCAAAGATGGGGCCATGTTGAGAATTATATATAATGATGATGTATGTTGATTTTGTTTTTGTGTGCTTCTGGTTCTATCCAGTTAAAGATAATTTTAAAAAGATCTCATAAAAATGCTGTGTTTTCTGGAAGTGTTATATGTGTTCATCATTTTTTTTTGCCAATGAGGTCACATTAGTTTTATCTTCTAAGCAGATAAGAAATCTCTGAAGAAAATCTCCAACATTGTTGTATAAAAGTGATATAGCTTATTCAACCCAACTAGATTTAAGCTAATGACTACATCTGTCTCAAACAGACTTTCCTGGGAGCCAATCCTACACAATTCCATTAAACTTGTGTTTAGGATCACATTCATAGTCTCACTCAAATCAACAAATTAGGCAACTCATCTGAAACATATTTCACTTGGATATAAGCCCCTCTGATTTTTCCCAGATGGGACTTCCATCCAAGTAGATGGCTTAAAGCCAAGGACTTTGCTTTAATTGGTTTGTGGATTGGGCCATTAACTTCAAAGCATCCAGCAGGATTTTCCGCGGACAGATTTGTAAATGGTAAATCTCAAAATATAGCCATTTTACAGTGCCTAGATAGGATAGAAGTCACATGTCATGTAATTAAACATCCCCGTTATATCAGCTATTCTAATACAAGAGAGAGATGTTAATTTCAAACCTGCTCAGCAATTAAATTTACTTTGACGATGTTTAAGTGTTCAACAATCTTTGCTCTAATCAGGTTTTTCCTAGGTCCCAGGAAGACTGTCTTTTAAAAATCCATCTACTTTGCTATTATGTGAAAACTGTATTGTGCTTCAGATTTTAAGTGGTGGTTAGTGCATCATAAAAATAATAGATCCCATACTTTGTCTATAGGTGGGATACATTTACTTTAAAACTGAGCACTGAAAACCATATGAAAATTCCTTTTAGACCAGAAAATTAATTTCTACAATCTGCTTATTTAGGAATTGGATGCAAACAGCCATTTTATCAAGTTTAACAGATGGTATTTTACAAATATAGTGGGAAAACTTGCCTGACACATGTTGTTCATTTATTTTATGATAAATTAGCACATTTATTTGTATTTTAGCTCCTGTATTCATGCCACCTCCATCAGTATTCCCTCTTTCACCATATTCTCTCAACGTGTCTTGGGAAAAGCCACGGGATAATGAAGCAAGAGGAGAAGTGATGGGGTACAGCATCAATGTAATTACTGAACAAAAAGTCTTGCCAGTGTTTTCTCAGGTATTATTGTTATTAGCAATCTGTTTTCTCTGCCTATTGATATATCGATGTTATAAAGTGGTCCCAGTCTTGTTGGCTATGCCAAACTCTAATTTGCCAGTGGAGAGGTGCTTCCCGTTATCAAAGTGCAGTAGGGGGTATCAAAAGCTTTATCATGGCAGATTGCCCACAGAGGAGATGACTGTCTGTTTGTTTGTCTCTGTATGAGAGGATTTGACTTATTTCTGGCAGATTGTTCTGGAGTCTCTTTGTTTATGTACATGAAGACATGACTTAATTCTGCAAGGATAGCCAACAGAATCAGTGCAGAAGTAATGTTTTCTAAGCTCTTAACCATGGTTATGACATCAGGAACAGGCAGCTAGCTGGCATACTCCTCTTTCCATGCTGTTCTCTCCTACAGGAATTACCCTTCCTTTCCTTTTTCACTGTCATCTATGATACATAGTGTTATATCTACATTGAGACCAATATTAACCATAGGTGGCTTGATGCCTGAATTTGAAACCAGGGCTTGAAGCTGATTTGCAAAACTCTTATTGTTAATGGCAGGCTGAGCATAGCTATATAACAATTTATATAATACTGTTTATGCTAAAAAGGGAAATGACAGTAGCTTCATTCAGATGACAGGACAAACCTCTATTTGTGAGTGACAGGAATAAATGCCACTTATTTTTATGTACACATATTTCTGCAGCCTCCCCTATGCCATGTGATCAAAAGCGTCCTGCTCTGAGAAAACTTAAAGCAGGTTCCAGTTTGTTGTGACATCTGGAAACAGCTGCTTGGGCAAACTGGAGTTTGTGTCCTTCTCACAATCCATCCTTCTAAACCTTGTGCTCAGCTCAGGTATTGCATGAAACCATGGTTTAATTAAATGAACTATGGTTAGTGTGATTATCTGAATGCAGACTGATGCACTAACTATGGTTAGCACTAAGTTTGGTTTTGTGTGATGTTTGAATGTGGATTTCCTGGCTTCCTCTCCAGAGACACCCTCCCAGGTTATAGAGAAAAGGCAATGAAACCAGCATTTGCTGATGGAAATAGTTTCAGTGATTTCCTGTGGTGTGAACTATGGTTTCACAAACTAACCATTTTTAAAAGAATTATGATTTTACATGATGTCTGTTTAGAATACCAGTTTGTGGGAGGAAATAAATTACAGTTTGCCCTTATGCCTGCATTCAGATATCAAACAAAAAGGAGCTAGAGTTGAGGCTTCTGAAACCAGGACACCTTCATTCTCACTACATGTGCAAGGGGAAGAGGGCAGGGAGTATGTGAGTATGAGAACAAGTTGTGTTCACGCTGACACAGAAAACTACTGGAGCTGCCTGAGTAGAGGGCATAGAAAGGTGCTCCTGCCATGTTGCTTTGATAATGTTTGATTCAGGCTTCATAAAGTCACATATAGGAAATGTTAGAAAGCTGCTAGGAAGTGATATCTGCTCCCAGGGACCATTGATGGAGAAATAATGAGATGCTGCACCAATGCTCAGTCTATGGCAGTGTTTAGAAGTTAGGACTTGATCTGATGCTCTACAGTTAAAATGCATATTGGCAAGTAGAATCAGGCCACTAGTCCCAAAGTATGTAGAGGCTGGAGGGTTAGGTTTGAGTGGAAAACTGATATTTCAATCCCTACATAGTTAGAAACCTCTCTAGACTGATAGTGTTGTCTCTTAGTTTATCCTATCTTGCTGGGTTGTTATGAGACTAAAACACTGCTTAGGGATCCTTCAAAGAAGAATGCAATAAAAATGTAAAAACCATTATTTCCAAAATGAATTATCAGGCTTTTAGATCGAATAGTATGCACAGTACAATACTTTACATGAATACCACACTTTATTCAGGCTTTCTCATGTTAAATCTTTGATAAATTACTTTAACAAAAAAGGTTATTTTCCTGTGCAGTGCTCACTGATAATAGTGCTCACCACCACCACCACCACTACTACTACTAGTAGTAGTAGCAAAAAGGGCAGCATATCTGTTTATGAATCCTGTTAATCAGATATTGTGTTTTCATGGTAATCAGAACTGTTACGCTTTGATTGCATCACAGAAAGTTAACACCATGATCATGTATAATCAGTACTGTTTATATAAGTAACTCCAGTATCACACAGTTTTATGAGGTTTTTTAATGACACATTTTTTATTACTTTGCTTCCGTATTTCTCCACCTAGGAACTGGATTATTACCTCTTCAAATAATGTATTTGAAATATTATAATTTAAATTCTACCTTGTTGAGGTTCTTCAAGATAATGCTGTTTCCACTAATGGCTCTTGGCAGACCTTCAAAGGAAGAAATCAGCAAACCCCAAAGCATATTCCTTATTGTTAAACATACCCTCTTATTTAGTGGAGAGTAACAGAAGTACTGTCATAGCATCAATGTTGATTCTGTTTCTTTTGTAGGTTTTGTATATTGCTGAAGCTCATGAGCGTTCCTACACAGCAACAGGATTGGAACCATACAGGATTTATTATTTTACAATTACTCTCTGCAATCGAGTTGGTTGTGTCACCAGTGAACCAGGAATGGGACGAACTTTAGCAGCCGGTAAGGAGGAAAAAAAAAAGTTCCATCCAAGTGCAAAGTTAGCACGTAGCTTTCTAATGAGCACCATTACAGATGATCATAGGTTGATGCACAGTGACTGAGATAGGTGTTGTGTTAATACAAAGTGACTGGCTTAATTGGTATTTGTTTACCATGACAAATTAAAAACAAAACACCACATTTTCCACATAGGTTTGTAGTATATTGTAAAGCTTGTATGGAGTTTCCTTCTAAATCAAAAATAATTTCATCTACTTTTGTTTGCTTACATTTTATGTAAACAATGTGTATACAAATTAGTACCTATTGCATCAGTAGCACATTAATGTACAAATTAATGTGCAATTGTTCTACTTCTGTACCAATAATTAGAACACATTTCCTTATCTCTGGGAGGCCTGAGTAGAAGTATGCGGGGCTGTTCAAACTGTCCCTCCTTCCTGGTCCCCACTAGGCTTGCCAACCCCCCCCCTCCAATGGGTGCGGAGGTTCCCTGAGTGAGGCTGGAGTCCCCCACTGGGATTGAGGTAAAACCTGGCAATCCTAGTCCCCAAAGTAGTCACATGCTGAAGTGCTTTGCTGAAATAATTTTTATTGAGCCACAAGCCCAGTTACAGTAAGAGGGAGCCCATGGTTACAGCACTCCACTAGCACCCCCACCTCAAAGGGCCTTCAGCCCAGTGCTTTATCCATTGCCACCCAGATGGAAGTTTGGCACTTCTTGACTGTTTCCTTCGGGCATGTCTTTCCTCTTGCCCTTCCATTGTGCTTCTGACTCCCTTCATGCTGGGATTTACCTCAGCCCTCCCCTGTCACTTCTCCCATGCTTCCTTCTCTCCCCCTTGCCCCAACAGCCATGACTTTGCCCACTTCAGGAGGGTCACAGATCCACCCAGCTCTCTTCCCTGAAACCACCCTGCCCTTTGACAGGCTGTCAGTGCCTTTGGTGCCTGGCTTCCCTGATGCATGCATGCCGGCCAGGAGGTCATTGGCCCACCTCTGGCACCAGCCTTTCTGTTCGTGCCTCAACAGGCAAGCTGATTCATGATAAGAGGAAGCCACCTCATCTGCCTCTGATCCTGCCCATGTCATGGTGAAATCCCCCACTAGGCCTCCCTAAATGTTACTTTCAGCCCATCCCAGGGCCAAGTAAGCGGACTCAGTGCTAGGGGAAGCTGACAGCCAGGGCTGAGCCTCATAAAATGGTATTGAAAAAATTTCCTAGAAGTTAAAGTTTTCCGACACACAAAGTACTTTCACAGATGACACATTCACTAAAGAAAAATTCTGTGTAACTTTGTTTTTGGTATCAATTACTGTAACATGTAACACTGCCTTATAAGAATATGGCCTGTGAACCGGGAACTCTTCAGTCAAAATCTTCTTATTCCATGAAATCAGTAGATGGCTTTGACAAGCTACTATCTTTGGCCTCAGCCATGATCTGTAAAATACTGTTGGCTTAAAATACCGTCACGTCCCTGTGATACTATGTAAAACTGTTTTCATACCAACTTCTCCATTCTGCCTTCAAGAGCAAGGCCTGCATCGTACCAGTAAGTAATTTGTTCAGCTAATTTAAGACAGATAATTGCAGTGGAGGTTTGTGATTTCTAATTCCCATAAACAGGCTACAGTAATATTCTCTTCAAAGCAGCAGAATCTGGAATATGCTGTACTTGGTGAGGCCTGATAAGTGGGTTCGGCTGTGCTTGTAGTACCGCCATTGCTGGAAGGCACTGTCCATCACTGGATTGTGCATATGTATGAAGATTTTTGTGTTTATATGATCTTTCCACCTTCATTAATTGGCACGATCTTCAATTAACCCATTGCCTTCATACCCAGTTTGGTCCAGATGCACTTGCAATGTCAAGCCTTCATGATGTATTACCTTTTTTGACCTCCATAAATTAATGAACAAAAGACACACTGTCAAGGAGTCCAAGACTGAACGCTGTGGGTCCCCAGGGCTGTTGTACACAAGTAACCAAACCCTTCTTTATTTTTTATAAATCATATAGAGTTTTTATTCAGATAAAAGATTTAATCCACAGGCAACACAATGCTCTAAAATCATGCAGTAAAAAAACAAAGAAAACTAGCTTAACTATCTAACATGTTTTCAAGACCTGCATTAGATGGCATAAACCTTAAGTCCAAGAGTCAACAACCACGGCTTATGCATCATCCATGTTGCTGTCCATTGCAGTATAAGCATATCATAGTCCAGGCCTTCAATCCATCACAATTCCCAGCTAGCCTCTCTTTTCCGGGCTCTTACTTCAGTTATATAGTTTTTTGGCCAAGCAGCATCAGGTGAGGGTAACACCCAATCGGGGCCCGTTCTTGCTAGAACCCTCTAGAAAGTTACCTCATCATCCCTGATTCTTCCCTTCCCACCTTACAGGCTGCAGGTTCTCATGAGAAGCTAATTTCCAGCTCTGGCCTTGAAGATGCTAAGGGCTGTATAGGCTGAGATACCAATTAGTGACACCTGCAGAATGAAACAAGCTCGTGACCATTCACATTAACCCTTGAAGGGGGAGTCATACACACATTTTGATATGCCTGTTTGAAACATGGTCAAACCTATAACTGATGAATTATGGCAAAATGGGACTATGCAACTCAATATCAGAGTGCCAGCATGGTGTAGTGGTTGGAGTGTCAGACCAGGATCTGTGAGACCAAAGCCTGAATTCCCACAATGCCATGAAAGCTTGCTGGGTGACCTTGGGTCAGTGGCACATTCTCAGTGTAAGAGATTGTTGTGAGGCTAAAATGAAGGAGAGGAGAATGATATAAGCTGCTTTGGGTCTCCATTGGTAAGGAAGGGGGGATTTAAATGAAGTAAATAATAATATCCAAATTCAGAAAACAATACGGCAAGAAATACTGTATGATGTTAAACAAACCTGTAGATCTTAGAATACAGTTAATACAGAATAAAAACATTATTATCTGCAGTTATTGGATACCTAGTAGATTTCTTCCTGACTTGGATAGCCCAGGCTAGCCCTATCTTGTCAGATCTTGGAAGCTAAGCAGGGTCAGAGCTGGTTAGTATTTGGATGAAAGACCACTAAGGAATACCACTAAGGATTGCTACGCAGAGGGAAGCTATGGCAAAGCATCTCTGAATGTCTCTTGCCTTGAAAACCCTAGGTTTTATGGGCCTCGGTAATAGCTAAAGAATTAATTCTTCAGAAGTGGAAAGCAGTGGTTGTGCCACATACTGAAATATGGACTGAAACAATGTCAGACCTTTCCTTTAACAGACAAGAAACAAATGTGAAAGATCATAATATTTGATATGTATTTATTTGGATATTAACATGCGTTGTGTATTAGCTGCTATTAGGTCATTATGGGACTTAATTATGGCTGTTCCAGGGCTGAGCAGGAGATTTTTGAGACTGTCTCTAATTAGCTGTGAGAGAGTCCTTTTTCCCCACCTGCTTTGTACTGTATCAGGGAGCTTAAGCTTATTTGATTAGACCTGATTAGAATAGACTGGTCAAGTTCTACCTGAGATGGCAGGTATGAGAGTGGTAGAAGTGCTGCTAAGTTCAGAGCCAAGTGGACTCACCCTAAGTTTTACCACGCTGCTTGCTGGCAGCAAAGAGCACTAATGTTAGGGCTGCTTATGTGAAAAAGTAAAATAAGAATGAATAAAATACAAACTTGTGTCTTTGCTCACATTGATTTTAAGAAGGGGAACATGAGGAGGGCATTCCCTTTGGTGCTGGGCAGCATTCATTTGAGCCATCACCACTGTCTGTCATGGGGAGATGTTGGTAGGTCTTGACATAATTCTCTCCAGGATTTTTTTCAAGCCTTAAATGTCTGAGATCTACTTATCTTAAGGGGGCTCATTGATGAACATATCTATGCGCTGAAATTGGCATTAAACAAATATTCAGGTTGGCTTCTTTAATTACAAAGATATGCCTTTCCTCTTATGTCTTCACAGCAAAGGGGAAGAGACTACTTTAAATTTAAAAAGTTACAAGAATTGCTACAAAAAAGTAATCTTGTGTTTTACCATTGTGCAGAAGTGCGTGTACATATCAGTAAAGCACTGCACAAAAGGTATCTTGATGGAATTATACGTATGATCTTGTTGGGATTTGATGTAGTGGTTAAGAGTGGAGGACTCTCATCTGGAGAACCGGATTTGATTCCCCAGTCCTCCAGATGCAGCTGCTGGGCGACCTTGGGTCAGTCACAAGTTCTCTCAGAGCTGTTCTCTCAAGAACAGTGCTCTCAGAACGCCCCCCCCCCATCTCACAGGGTGTCTGTTGTGGGGAGAGGAGGGGAAGGAGGTTGTAAGTCACTCTGAGACTCCAAGTGAAAGGTGGGGTATAAATCCAATCTCTTCTTCTTTGCAATGTGTTATCAATGTGTGTTTGTAATGTGGGAGGGGGCTACAAATGAAGTGAAGGCTGTAGCACACCTCAGTTTCAGAATGAATTATAGAAAGGTTCATCCTTAAACTAAAATTAAAGAAGAATGGAAAGCAGCATCAAATTTCAGGGAAAGACCTGAATAGGGCAAATCTACTCATTCCTAGAAATCAGCAGTACTGACTTCTGT
Organism: Gekko japonicus; assembly: GCF_001447785.1. Taxonomy (NCBI): domain Eukaryota; kingdom Metazoa; phylum Chordata; class Lepidosauria; order Squamata; family Gekkonidae; genus Gekko; species Gekko japonicus. Next base: position 89,638 of record NW_015174297.1, read on the forward strand.
AAAAACTGATTCCAGATCAGATTGTTTGTGTCCTAACAATTTTTAGAGTTAAAATTCACCAAGAGAAAATAAAGCCCAAGGTCAGTCAATAAACTTCTTGAGTAAGCAAGAATTTTAATCTGGGTCTTTAGTTTCTATCTCCAGCAGTATGTTTATAGTTCCATAGAGTATGTAAATTTATTCTTTATTCACCTAGTTGTCATATATGAATTGGAAAACCAGTGCCAACCTTTTACATCTCCGTAGCTCAGCATCTTGGAAGCCATTCTAATGAGCAGTTTCAATAGAAGATAATGGCATTTAAATAGGATTCTTTGTTATTATTAATGATGAAGCCACCTTACCTGTTTGTTTGTCAAAAATAAATGACTCACTGAAACTGGGGAGCTCATTTATGGCTGTCTCCTTCCAAGCAGTTTTAGTACTTTGACATTAACTGCATTAAGTACACAAGAACGCAAGAAGAGCCCTGCTGGATCAGACCAATAGTCCATATAGTCCAGCATCCTGTCTCAGACGGTGGCCAACCAGTTCCTCTGGAGGTGCAACAAGGCCCTCCCCTGATTTTGCCTCCTTGCTTTGTGCCTCTGAATGTGGAGGTTCCCCTCAGTCACCATTGCTTCTCCTCCATGAATCTATCTAATCCCATTTTAAAGCTGTTTATTCCTGTGGCCATCACTACATCCTCTTGCAGCGATTTCCACATTTTAATCACTCTCCGTGTAAAGTAGTATTTCCTTTTGTCCTTCCTGAAACTACTGCCGATCAGTTTCATTGGTTGGTCTCAAGTTCGGGGGGGGCTGCATTTCTGTGTGTACGTGTGTGCGTGTATATGTGTGCCTGTTTCTGGAAGTCATGGTGACCTCTGGCAACTCCTACTGGGGCATGGAGGATGTTCAGAGAAGTGGCTTGATAGCTTGCCTCTGCCTCCTGGCCCTGGTGTTCTTTGGAAGTCTCCCATCCAAATATTTGCCAGGGTCGGCCTGTCTTAGTTTCCAGGATCTGACAAGATCGAACTTGCCTGGGCTATCCAAGTCAGGGCAGATGCCCTCAAGTTCTGGTTATTTGGGAAAGGGAGAAAAAATTCTCTTTATCAACTCTTTCCACTCCATGCATAATTTTAAAACCTCTATCACGTCCCCCCTTAGTTGCCTTGTTTCTAAACCAAAAAGTCCCAGACTCTTCAGCCTTTCCTCATAGGGAAGGTGCTCCAACCCCCTAACCATCTTGGGTTGTTTTTTTTAAGGTTGGGTGTTTTTTTGTATTTTTCCTATGTGTGTGTGAGTGTGTGCGTGCGTGCGTGCGTGCACCTGGAAGTCATGGCAACCTCTGGTGACTGACCCCTACTGAAGGCCTGGACGATATTCAGAGAGATGGCTGAATAAAGCCTGTCCCCCATCTCCCGACTGCTGGTATTTCAATGAGGACTCCTGTCCAAGTACTTGCCAGAGCTGACCCTACTTAGCTTCTGAGATTTGACAAAAGCAGGTTTGCCTGGGCAATTCAGATCAGGGCCAACCCCTTAACAATCTTTGTTGCCCTCCTCTGTACTTTTTCCAGCTCTGCAATGTCCTTTTTGCGATATGGTGACCAGAACTGTACACAGTATTCCAAATGAGGCCACACCACAGATATATACAGGGGCATTACAATATTGGCCATTTTAAACGAGACGGGAGTCTGTAAAAGTGACTGACCAGTAGCTTTATGCACACACACACACATCTCTTCTTATACATAATTCTGTTTTGGGGTGGCAAGATTCCATGCACTCCCTCAGCCATTGGCTCGTCAGCTGCCACTCAAGAGTACTCGTGTGCCATTGGCCGTGTGCTGGGTCTGCTCCTCTTCCCTGCCCACTCCCCCTTCAGCCACTCTACCCTGTCCGAATTACTTGCAAACGGCTTTCTCTCTTGATGAAGATGCTTCTCCTGCTTGCCTCCTGTGTGGGACTTAACTTTTCCCTCAGTGGCTGTTGGTAGGTGTAATGAAATGGCAGTTAGCTGTGTTTGTAAGATGGCTGCTGTCTGTGTGGTTGTTTGTTTAAAATGTTCCCCCATAAGGTTTAATTGACCTGTAGTTCCAGAAAGGGGCCTGCAGCGTTATCACTCACTGGGTTGAATGGGGCTTCTTCATCTATTATCACTATTACCATCAACCTAACAACAACAGAAGTCTAGTGCGTGGTCTATTATTGATAGCCTGTGCCCGCTGACAAACTGAGAACGACCGACGAGCTGAATATCAAGTGAATTTATAGAATGTATGAGGCCATCTTTTGATATTATAAGTCAACTGCCTGCACTTTAATATAATGTAAGTTGGTTTTAATGAATTGTTAATGAATTGTTTGATGGATTGTTTTTTAGATGTCTATGATATTTATTGTTATTGTGCTTTTATTATGTGAGCCACCCTAAGCCTGCCATGGTGGGGAGGGCGGTGTAGAAATTTAAATAAATAAATAAATAAATCTGCTGGCCTACAGTTTCCAGCTGCCCCAAGGCCAAAAAGTGCAGGAAAAGAGAGACTGTCCCAAGGGGCAGGGCAGCATCAATATAGACTCCAGCCCGTCCAGGGAGGAGGCAATCTTCGTCCTACAGGACGTTAGGAAATGACCCTGCTGCCTGTGCTGACGAGACTGTCCAGGCCATAAGCCACAGACATGGGGGAACCCTGGGAGGCAGCAGAGATTCAGCCACTCCACAGTCGGCTGGACTGGGGAATGAATGGAAGTTTCCCTGCTCTCTTGGGCTTGGCCTGAAGCAGAGCCAGAGGCCGGTCCAAGGAGAGATCCTATCATGAGCGCACTACCTCCAGAGGTAGAGAGAGTGTTGTGAAAGAGGATTGTGTTTAAACCCTGTTGATTTATGTCCTGTTGGTTCATACAGTTCTGCCTTATTAATTTAGTGTGTGTGCACTCCATAATTGTGTAAATGATTAAATAAATTATTTTATTTGGGCTACTACTCTATGTTGTGCTTTGACCACATAGTATCCCCTGCTCTGCACAATAAAAAAGGAAGGGGTAGCCCAAGAAAGCAAGGAATGACCAGACCCTAGGGTTGCCAACTTTCCAGGGCTTCCCCAAAGATTGGGGATTCCATCTCCAAATATGGAGATTCGGCCAGAGGGGTCTCACTGTCCCTCTAAAAAGGCAGTGACAATTCAGTGAGTGGTGGCAGCGAATTTAAGGAGTGAGATACACCCACGGGAGCTGAAGAGTGAGGGGGAAATAAAGGTAGGTTGATGATTGGCTGGAAAGGAGATAGGGTTGCCAAATCCAGGTGGGAGATTCCTGGAGATTTGAGGGATGGAACCTGGAGATGGTGAGGTTTGAGGAGGGCTGGAACCTCAGACAGGTACAATGCCATAGACTCCACCCTCCGAACCAGCTATTTTCTCCTGGGGAACCATTGTTGCCAGTCTCCAGGTGAGGGGTGGAGATCACTCAGAATTACAACTGATCTCCAGGAAGGAGGGCAGAAGTCAGCTGCGGTCAGAGGGACAGATAATGGTAGGTTGATGGTTAGCTGGGAAGGGGATGGGGATGCCAACTCCAGGCTGGGGAATTCCTGGGGATTTCAGGGGTGGAGCCTGGAGAGGATGGGGTTTGAGGAGGTCGCCACAGCAAATTGATGCTGAGTGCCCAAGGCCTTTGCCCTCTCCCAGAGCCTCTTTCTAGAGCTCATTGTATTTATTTTCACAACCGGCCTTATTCATAGTATATTTATATTTTCCAGATCTGTGAAGTGGCCATTTTTTAGGCTGAAATAACCTTTCTTAGAAATCATTTTCATTGAAGTAAAGCAACAACCTGTTGACTGTGTGTCTTTTTTTTTTACTGATAGACAACCAAAATATAACTAGGTCATGATTAAATTTTTCAGTGAATGGCTTTGAGAAAGAAGAGTATGGGACTCATTGTATTTGCCAGCAGTGAATGGATTTCAGTCATAGTATAGGGGAATGAGAGAAGAATGTCCTGGCCTAGTTCTGCAAGGCACCCAAGAGGGGACAGGATGCATTTCTTAATAGTCTGGAAGAATAATGCAAACAAAAGTTTAGGTATTGCCAATGAGGCCTAGAGCACATCTTCATTAAAACATGTTCCAGTGGGGAAACTGCTCTGTTCTATCCTGGAAGCAGAACACTGAGGGTGTGGAAATCACAACCCTCTCTTCTGTTTTTTTCAGCAGTTGGGGAAGATGCAGTCTTAGCAGGTGTCTTGTATTCTTAAGATACTTTTGGAGATATGGGTTTGGGGTCTTGCATAAAGCAAGAATTGCAGAGGATGCACTGACTTGGGGTTCACTGTATCTTTTTCAGAACATTAAAAGATTCCTGCCTATCAGTCATACGCTGACTTCAAGCTCTGGGTATCATTTGCTTGTAAATTTTCTATAAAATACACCTGAACTTTCTAATCTGATGTAAAGGTTTTCATGAGTATTTGTCCATTATCACATCTGTGATACTAGAAGACAATTATGTTTCTTGCTGTTTATGGAGTTTAAAGTAAGGATGTACAAAGGAGAGGATGAGAGGCATGAAAACCTCAGTAATTATTTTCTTTGGGGACTCATTGGATATCACTGTTAGAATCTGGGACTGAAGCTCCCACGAATATTCCTGTTGTCTTTGTTGCCAATGGTGAACAGCTGGTGGCTGAGAGAAGATAACCATTTGGTTATTGTCTCTTGCTCATGTGTCAAAGCAAACGTGAATATTTAGACATTCAGGGGGCATGACAGGCCCATCTGTGTAGGTGTTGCCGTGTAAAACCTGCACGACAGAAGGATTGTCAGGACTGAGCTGGCACAAGGAGAGGTGCTTGTGCAATGGGTGAACCCTCCTCACTCATTCCCTGCCATGCAGTGATGCATAAATTAGTTTCATTGGATCACAATATACAAATATATCTGAAAATCCCATGTTCTATTTAAATGAGAGTGATGTTATCTGTTCATATAGGATCCAATATGGTATCCAGACTATGTAAATGTTGATTTAGATTTTAGATTTACAGGGAAAGTCCAGATTCCCACAGATATCTGCAAGTGTGGTTATTGATCACTTATTTGGCATATATTAAATTTTAATTTGAATGAGAAGTAACTTACACTGACTTCATGGATGTGAGTGAAGCTATGCTATTAGCACTTGCATGTGATTCAAAAGTGATTTTGAAACATTCTAGAATATGAATGTGTTCGAATGCATGAGTATTACATGATTTTGGGGAGTAGACATATTTTCTCTTGGATGTTCTCAGTTAAAAAGCTGTGTTTCAGGAATGGATATGTGCTCTTTGGAGGTCTTTTATTTATTTTGTTTTATTTTTTATTTAACTGTGGTCTTATTTATTTTTTATAATTGGTGCTTTATTTACATTGTAAGCTGCCTTGAATTCCACAAGGTAGAAAAGCTGCTAATAAGCATTTAAAATTAATAAATAATAACTAAACAGTCAGTAGATAGCAGATTTATATAAATGTGAGCTTTACAAATAGTACTGATTACCTAGCTCTGCCAGTGCAACCTTCATCTTTAGGTCTAAATATCCAGGAGTTTGGTTCTATCTCAGGTCCCTCAGATGAATGGGATCATATTGTAAATTCTAATTCCCTGACTCAGCTAAAGTTACTCATGACTATGGCATGAGTTTTTTGAATAACTGAGGTCCAATTACTTTTAGAAGGACATAGTCATAACTAGGGATGTGTATGAACTGGGAAAATTGAGGTTCATCCTAGTTTGTGGTTCATGGGGTCTCATGAACCAAGAAACCTCATATTTAATGAACCAGTTTGTTTTGTGAGGTTTGTGGTGTGATAGAATGGCCCCCCTGTGGGATAGAGATACCATATTTGCAGGGAATCTCCAGCTGACTCTCCTTTAGCTGCCCTCCAAATTTGGTTAGGATTGAATCTAGGAGGACAGAATTACAGCCCCCCAAAACAGGTGCCCCCAGGAATGTGCTCTCTGGGGAAATCACAGCCACTGGTTCAGGACTGTGTTGAATGGACCCCTTGCAAGCTAGAGGCACCAAACATGCAGAGGACCTCCCTGGAATGCTCCTATACCTTTCCTCCAAGTTTGCTGAGGATTGTCTGGGGAGCAAGTAGCAGCCCCCACAAAGCAGGTGCCCCCAGGAAAGTGCTCTCAAAGCCGTTTCCCCCAGTGAAATTGAAATGCACCTACTTGCCAATTTCAGAAATTAGGTCTAGTAGTAGTAGTAGTAGTAGGATTGTTGTTACTATTGTTACTATTAATAATAATAATTTATTAAATTAAATTTCTAGACAACCTCCTCTACATTAAGAGGCTTCTTCTATGCTGTTGTTATGCTACTGCTAAACACCCTCAACCCCACTGTTCACAGGAGGACTGAATTCCAGTTCCTTTCCCTCTCTGCCTCTAACTCCGGCTCTGCCTAACTGTCTGTTGCCAAGTAAAAAAGATGTGTGTGAGGTGGGGGTATACATACATTATACTCTCATACAGCACAATGGGAGTTTTCTTCTTGGCAGCCAGAGCTGCCTATCAAGCTTTGGAGGGGCATTGTTGGTATTTCCAGGGCTGCAGAAGGGCTGCAGAAGTCCATCCCCCATGTTGTTTTGACAATTAATTCATCGTGCCAGTGTGTCTGGCTCACAAACTGGCATCACAAACCTCTGTGAAAGCCATGGAGGTTCATGGGCGGTTCATGGGAGATGCACTCTCATGAACCGAGACTCACAAACCAGGTTATGTTCTTGACAAAATTAGGTTCGTGACAAAGTTCGTGCCCATCCCTAGTCATAACCAGCTTTAATTGGATTGTAGCCAATATTTATAAAACACATGCAGTCAGAAACTGAAATTTCCCTTCTGCAAAGATACTCATTTAAGGTCCTCTCATCTTTTGATTACATTCTAAAGAATAAACAATAGCTTGAGAAATCTTAATCCTGTAGTAACTGCTACTGTTTGTCTCTTATACTGTTTATTTAAGCATTTGGTATTTGTCATCACAACAACCCGGTGTGGCAAGTCCTATTTTATAAATGAGGAACTGAGATTGAGACTGACATGTCCAAGGCAATGTAATGAATCCATAGTAAATGTGACGTGAAGGGTGAACCCAGGTCTTTTCTGAGGGCTGCACATCATTCACTATACCACACTAGACTGAAATGTCCTAAACAATCTTTAAGCAGGAGGGAAATAGGCTATCCATGGGGCTTAATGGATTTTTCCTTTCCACTGCCTTTCTCTGCCCAGCCCTCAGGTGGAGCACAGGGTATTGGGTACATCACTATTTGCTATTACTATCAATGGGAGACCTCTGTATCTCTCAGATGATTTACCCATTCAGCACCTCCTGAGAGTCACACATGTGATTTCCATCTTGATGTTTGTTCTTCCTGTAGTAATCTTATCTATCTGAAAAATAATCAGTTTTCATCCATTTATTATTTGGATACAATTTAAAAAACAGACTACAGATCGCAATACATTTGAAAATAAATTTTAGAAGAAAACAATCAGATACATTGGGTTGACTTCTGGTTTCTATTCATGTGTTATAGTTTCCAGTGTTATTTGTATTGCCTTAAAATAATAATTAAAAAAAACCAACTCCAAACTATAATGTCTGAATGAGAAAGGGAACAAGCAATTGATAACAACCATATGGTTTGCCTGTCATATAATGGTTTTTAAGCACAGTGCTCTATCACAGTCTTAAAAACCACCCATATCCAATTAACTGGTAATTAGTGGTGCATTAGATTTTTCTTTCTCTATTAAAAGTAAAATACGCAGGCTGTTTGCCTCTGCTCTGAAAATACATATTGCTTTGCATGCAAGTACATAAAAGTCTGTCATTGTGAATGGGACCCAAAGTGATTAAACAAGCACTCTTAATACGTTAATTTATAATTTTAATTACAGCAATCTTGTATATATAGTCATTAGTGAATACTAATATAAATATTTTTCTACCTTTTATTCATAATGCATAAACCAATCATCCCCTTCTTTCTCAGCAGTTGCCTGGGTTTTTTTTGTTTGTTTCATAATCTTTGTTCCTGGTTATGAATGCATTTTGTTCATTCCTCCCTTGAATAATCCCTCATTAAACCAGTCACTTTCTGATCCATTCTAAAAAGGGGAAATTATCATGCAAATTTGTCATTCCACACACACACATATGTACACATACGCACACACGGGGAGCGGGTACCAAACACTTTGGGTTGCTGTCCTTCAATTAGTCTCCCTTCTTTGAATTTAATTTCATTTGTTGTTCGACCACTGACTTGATGTATGGACTCATGAATTTGAGACTGCTGCCAAGAATTAGACTAGGAGGGTGGAGGAATCAAAGCCTCTTCAGGAAACTGCAGAGACAAAGCTAAAATGAATTGGCTTCACCTTTGACTGAAACTCTTGAACAACACTGGAATCCTGTGATGATTTGGCTTGCTTAATTATCCAATTACTTATTTCAAGAATATAGGCACTGTGTTCCAATTAGGCACGTGAAACATAATCTGAGAAATTTGGTAATGACAGATGACTTAAATAACTCCTGCAATAAACAGTATCTGCTTGGTATCTTCTCTTGCCAAGTGCTCTTCAGCTACAGATTGGTTGCTCTTTGTGTCCTACAGCTAAAAGCCAAAACTTATTTGTTTGTTCTCCCCAAGGAACATATTTCATTCCTCAGGAAATTGCACAAATTATTCTTTTGCCAGTGTGTCAAATTTGCATGGTCTTTAGACTGAGTTTAAGTTGTATTTCTCTTGATTAAAAGCTTTTGGTTCAAAGCAATACTTTTTAATTGCCTAATGATATAAGTCAGTTCTTAGGAAAGAGCCATGCATTTAGGAGTTCATTTGCAATATAACTGAAAAATTCATTGCATGGCAGTAAAACAATTTACTGTTAATTACAAGGAGAAGAATTTGCTGTACCATGCTCACAGATTGCCATGAATCATGCAGCACTCCTAGAGATTTATAACAGATGTGTAAGTGGGATGAATTAGCAGGGTTTAATAACAGAGACACAAATCATGCAGACTTCAAGGAGCTTTAATTGATATACTAGAATGTGACGGGCATGAATCACTCAGCCATTCAACAGCACTGTAACATATGGTCAGCTCAATATGCTGCATCTTAAATCGGTTGGTGAGTCGTTGGTTGTCCCATATGGTGGAAGCAATATATTTTTCAGGATTTTTTTAAAAATACCATTACATTTACTTTTTTTTTTTTAAAAAAAGAAATATGGTTCTATATGCTCATGATAAAATGAACTTGTGAAACTTGTGTTTGTCTGAAGACGATTTTACATATTGATTCTGAGCTGAGGTTTTTCCTGAAGGGTCTAAAACAGTTAATGGATGTACTGCCATTTTGCACTGGAAATGTGGAGCAAAATTGTGGACCTACACTACTGTTTTACATTGGAAGTGTGGAACTAAAATGTGGACCTTTCCTGGGAGATGTACAGGGGGACTCAACCCTGTTTTTTTCTCTTGGACCTCCTGGCAGCTTTACATACTATCAATCAGGGCATGCTTCTGGACTGCCTGTTGGGGATGGAGCTGGGAGGCACTGTTCTGCGGTGGTTTCAGTCCTACCTCAGAGGCAGGCTTGAGAGTGTGGTGCTGAAGGACTGCTGGTCTGCCCCTTGGTATTTGACTTACAGGGTCCTGCAAGGTTCTGTTGTCCCCCATGATTTTTAACATGGGGGACAATCTTGTAAAGCTGCTAGGAAAGGTCATCTGGAGATTTGGGCTGAGTTACACCAATATATAGATGACACTCAGCTCCATCTCACACTTCCAGCAGATCCCATGGAGGCCGTAGAAACCATAAACAAATGTTTAAAGGTAGTTTTGAAATGGATGAAGACTAATAAAACTGAAACATAATCATGACAAGATGGAGGTGCTACTGGTGGGGGAAAGATTTTGCCCAGGAAATTGAATACTTCTGTTCTGGATGGGGTTCCACTCCACTAAAGAAGCAAGCTTGTAGCTTGGGAGTGCTACTGGACCAAGGCCTCCTGCTGGATAAACAGGTGGCACTGGTGGCCAGGTGCCTTTCGCTGCCTTCAGCTGGTGAACCAGGTGTGACCCTTCCTGGGCAGGAAAGATGGACTTCTTGTGGTGCATGCACTGGTATCATCTAGATTAGATTATTGTAATGTGCTCTATATGGAGCTGCCCTTGATGACTGTCTGGAAGCTACAGTTACCAGAATGTTAACTGGAGTGGGTCATAGGGACCGTACCACTCCAGTCTTATTCCATCAACACTGGCTCTCACTTTCCTTTTTGGCCCAATTCGGGTGCTGGTATTAACCTTTAAAGCCCTATATGGCACAGGGCCAGCACAGCTTAAGAACCACGCTCTGCTATATAAATCTTCCTGTTCACTCCAGTCATATTCAGAGGCCCTAATTTGGGTGTCTTGACCATCTGAGGCTAGATGGGTGGCAACTTCTTGGTTGTTGCACCAAAACTTTGGAAGTCCATCCCCAGGAAGATTCACCTGTCTCCCTCTCTTGTCTTCTGCCAGCAGGTGAAGACTTTTTTTTGTTTTGTTTGGCATACTCCCAATAACTGTCATTGGCCTTCCCCCCACGTTGTGGCGTTATGTCTGCTTGGATGTTCTTATTGAATTATTTTATATATACTTTATTTTAAATGCTGTTTTAATGTTTTGATGTTCACCACCTTGGGGGACACTATTTAGGTGGAAAGGAGGCATAAAAGTGTTTTAAATAAATAATCAAATAAAATTATCCTATAAATGCTCCAAGGCTGTAAGCTGGCTGTACGGCTTGTATTCGTCTCTGTTCGCTTTTGGACAAAAATATTGTGGAATTGGTTGTGGGGGAAGGGGACCAGTGGAGGAATGAGGAAGTATAATGGTGACAGCCTTATCTAGCATATGGAGCTCTTAAAAGTATAGACATACTTTCTGGATGAAGGTAACCCTAGGAACTTGACTCCTCTTGCCAAGAAACGTATCAACATGATCCAGCAGATAGCATTCAGTACTAATTCAGTGCACTGTCTGGAACCTTTCTGAATGGCTCCCAAGACATTAAGGACCCGTAGTTCTGGGAGGAAGGGACTAGAGAATGCATTTCCCAGAAAATTTTGACCCCCCCCCATTACAGTTTAGACAGACCAGTAGGGGCATTATATAGTATGCCTGTGGAGGGGGGGATATGATTACTGTCTCTAAAACATTGTAAACCACTCTGAAGACCTTATGATACAGAATCAAGATGTAAATGTGACAAACAAAGACCAAAGAGTCTCACTGCTGTTCCGCCATTTCGCTGATGCTTGTCCTCAGTTCCTCTTCTGTACAATGGGAATGATAACAAGCTATCTCACTAAGTTGTAATGAAGCTGAATGAGAAAAATTAGTGTACTTTTCATTGCTAAGTTGATATATTCATGTGAATATATATTTGGCCCTTGGCAATTAGAGCACATGACAAGAGTCAATACACTGAGTACCTGTGCTGAGGATCAGACAGGAAGGCCTTTTTACATACCAACTTACCATTTTTGGAATCAGTCAAATGATTATGGTTCTAATGAGCAATAGCTAAATTGTAGGTATATCCATACTGTCATTTTCAAAATACTAATAAGAAGATTTGTCATTTGGGGTTGTGCATTGTCATGAACACACTGAAAAACTAATTGCAGACCAAAACCCAAAAAGAACAGAACACAGAAGTGCCACTGATAATTCATGGAGAGTTTCCTTTTAATATGAAAGCATGAAAGAGAAGGAGACCAGTAAAGTTTTGTAGCTATGATGCAAATGCATTTTTATTAGCCTTACAACCTGACAGGCTCTAGGAAAGCTTTAGCAGCTGCATTAGTTAACCTGACAGATTTGCGAAAAGAATATGCTATCCTTAGAAGCATGGCTGCCAGAATTTAATGTCAACAATTAAAATTTATTTTGATCCTCACCTAGTGTTTATTACTGTTTGTATACACAACAGACCTTACTAATACAGAGATGCACTATTAGATGGAATTACCATCTGTTCGCAGTGAAATGCTGGCATCTGTCTTAGCTTCTAAAACTAAAATGATATTGTTTCAAACAAAACAAAGTTAACTGCTCTTTGCTTACCAGCATTATATTTTTCATACACAAATAATGCACACATGCAGACATACGCACACACCCCACACACACCAGAAAGGCTTGCTTATAGTGACCAATGTAGCAACATCTCTATGTGGTATATCTTTTACATAAAACTGTATGGACCATCTGTTGTACTGATTCTTGTGGTGCCCTCTGCTTCACAATGGCACACAGGAATCATAGGTGTTTAAAATACTATTTTAGCTTTATATCATATCAACAATATGTTATCTGGAAAAAAATAAAAGTACATAACTAAAATATGCAAAGCATAGCACATTTTGTTAAAATATAGTATGCTTTCACATGTATTTGAAAAGAGTAGGATGAAACAGGTAAGGTTATATTCTCTTCCTTCAACAAAGCTGCTACAGGTACCACAGTGACACCTTTAGGAAATGTATATTGTGGCTTTTAGCCTTCCATATCTTTATTGTACAATACATTGACACAGGGATTTATTCTCTAAACTTTTTTTCTGTTTCAATTGTTGAAGTGCAGCCTCTTCCCTCAAAGCACAAGTATTCTGAATCACCAAGGACATGGTAGTTACAATACTAATGTTATACCAAAGACAGTACTTTCTGAAAGGTTGGGTTTCTATTCCATATATCAAAAAATAATAAATTGTGTCATGCTAGTGTTTAATGCATGTACACAGTGCATTAACTGTAACTGTAGTACATTTATTTGTGCTAGAGAAGACTTGAAAATGATTAAAAAATCAATACTTCCCTGTCAGAGAAGCAAGTGTTACAATGCATTTAAGTAGTTAATTGCACCAGCCCTATAAAAGCTTCAAATTTGGGTAGCAAAGATGCTGTAATTACAGTGCAGGCAACTCCCATTTATTAAAAGAGGACGTGTAAGGAAGATGCGATTGTTGTCAAAGAGTGTTAGCAATGTATGTTCATTGTAGAAATAATGAATTGTCGCATTTCTGCTTTAGCGTCTTCAGGCTGAACCAGAGGACTCAACCTCAGCAATTGCATTTAAAATGCTGACATAGACTGATTTGCTCCAAAGGTGAAGTTCCAAGTGTAAAGCCATGTTTTCTTTTGAAACCTGTGCATTAATACCGCATTTCATTAGCGCTTTGCGCTACTTATGCAGAGAAGGCTTGTGACCTCACACGGCACTACTTCAATTTCGACACAGTAAATTTCTAACATAGCAGTATGATACTAATTAGATTGTGAAGTCATAAATGATGTCCAAGCAAGAATTTACAATGCATAGCACGGCTGGTGGGTTTTTGTCTCCCATCATTCCCTCTGCCAAATGTAATATTTTATCATGTTGTAGGAAAAGTAATAGCAACATACTACAGGTTAATGCGAGGAAGTGAAAGGGATGCTAATGGTCTTGTATGCAAGAATCTTTAAGGATATGTTATTAATTTATTATAAATGAAGCTCTTTACAATGAACTCTTAGCACAACACAGCAAAGTAATTTGCCAGAAGCATAATTTAACCCATATTATTCGCCAAATGAATATTGTACCCTATAGTATATTATAAATTAGTGGTATAGCTTATGTCTGAGCACATAACAATGAAATGAAACCTTTAAATCTAGAATTTAGCATTATTCCAGTGACTCTGTAATATGTTTAGTACAACTGATTTAACAATCTGCAACTTTTTGTATGTCCATGACCAGGCAGCCCTTGCTGTGAGGGGTGCTGTTTCTTATTCAACCACCAGGTGTCCCTTTGCTTGGTGTATGGAAGATTATCCCACCCTGCTGAGGTGACTTCTCATAACAGAGCTCAACTTCGTACACAGTGCTCCAGCAATTATCCTCTTTCTTGAAAGTGATCAGTGTTTTGAAAAAAGAACATCTAGTGGTTCACTCTGGGTGTACCTCTGTTTTAACCTCACCAGCCTCAGGAGTCACTGCAGAGTCTCCAGAGATGTGCTGTATCTCAATGGGAGGGATGCTTGTCTACAACTTGAAATTTGTGGGGGAGCTGGTTTGATTTCTGTGATACCATCAGGCAGCTCACTGTTCTTCCTGGCATCTCTCTTTGGCAGAGCCTATGGACCTTAGCAGGTTCCTGACTGTACCTACCTGCTCAGTAACCTGAGTGAGCCCATATCTGTATGGTGATCCCAATCCCGGCCTTCAATGGGGCACCGTTGGTGCCAGAGGATAGAAGTTTGGGAGTGCTCTTGGATGCTTCCTTAACAATGGAGGCCCAGGTAGCAGCCATGCATGGCCAAGTCAGCCTTTTATTATCTTTGGCTGATTAGGCAGTCGGTTCCCTCCCTCAACCGCAACAACTTGGCAACAGTGATCCATGCGATGGCCACCTCAAGATTAGACTACTGTAACACTCTCTGCATGGGGCTGCCCTTGTCACAAATCCGGAAGCTGCAGCTAGTGCAAAATGCTGCGACCGGGCTGAGTTGCTACCAATATGTGGGAGACCTTCAGCTCTATCTCACAGTTCTAACAGATCTCAGGGTGGCTGTGGAAACCATGAATAGATGCCTGGAGGCAGTTTTAGAATGGATAAGGGCTAAACAACTGAAACTTAATCCTGACAAAATGGAGGTACTGCTAATAGGGGGAAAGTTTGACACAGAAAATGGGATAACTCCTGTTCTGGATGGAGTTCTACTCCCCTGGAGGAGCAGGTTTGTAACTTGGGAGTGCTGCTGGACCTGGGCCTCCTGTTGGATAAACAGATGGCAGCAGTGGCCAGGGGTGCCTTTTGCCAGCTTCAGCTGAAGTTAGATGAGTGGCAGACCAAGAAAGGGCCTTCTCAGTTGCACCATCAAAACTTTGGAACTCTCTCCTCATGGAGATTCATTTGTCTCCCTTTGTCATTGTCTTCTGCTTTGTCTCTTGTATTGTTTGGCATTCCCCCTCTAATTGTTATTGCCCCTCCTCCCTGGTTGTGTTATTAAGGCCCCAGTCACATGGGCTGGATATCGCGGGAGGGAGGTGTGCCCCGGAAAGAAACAACTGCGCGGCAGCCGGATCAAACGTCCCGCCTGATGTCCCGCTGATATCCCGTGGTTGGGGGGAGGTGTCGATCATACCTCACTCCTGGGCGCAGCAAAGAAGCGGCACTGCGGGGGTTGTGTTGGTTTTTTTAACCCAAGTGTTCACATGCGCCATTGGGTGCTTGTGCGCACCTGTGGAGACTTGACAAAAAAACCCCTTTTCACGATGGGACATGGGCGGGCGCTGGATACCACGAGCTAACACCGGAAACGTGATCTGACGCCCGCCCTTGCCCCGTGGTTTCCGGAAACTAGTACCTCGGAGGTACTAGTTTTTTTACAGTGCATCTTCAGAGTGAAGCCTTGGGTGAGCCACGGGAGCTCTACGCTTCCCAGATGTGGCAGTGAGATCGCGCACGGAAAATCCGCCTATCTTCCGTCTCTATAGCGTGCCTAATGCTCCGTATGACCAGGGCCTATGTGTGTTTGAGTGTTCACTGCTTTGGGGACCCTATTTGGGTGGAAAAGCATCATAGAAATGTACAAATAAATAAATAGATCTTGTTGACCAGAATTAGTTTGGCAAAAAGTGTGATTGCTTCTGAAGTCAGTCTTTATTAATATGGTCATAGACTAGCTTCTATAATGCTAAGGTAAAAATACTCTTTGTCAGCAGTTAAGGTGCAAACCCCGGCAAGTCTGATTAGTTAAACAGGACATTTTTATAGGTGCCATTAGGAATTTTTACCAATTAAAAAACAATAGGTTGAATTGGTATGGCAAGACAACATGGAGGTCAAAGGCCACTTACAATTACTGTTTAAACTGAAATGGATACAGATTTCCTTAGTGACAATATATCATGTAATAATAAACTTTCAAGCTTATTCTGTGAACTAGTATTGTTTGGACAACCTTAACTGATGGGATGTATCTCCATTTTTCTTCCTTTTATATAATAGCTCCAAGACAGCTAATTGCCCCTCACGCAGAAGGAGTAAACAATACAGTAATAAAGATAAGTTGGAATGATCCTCAAGAACTTAATGGGCCTCCTCCAACCTATCAGCTGGAGAGAATGGATGCATCTTTTGCAACATCAAATGTAACTGTAGTGAAAGGAATCCGTTTCCCAGGAAATGGGTATTATAAATTTCCAGCATCTACTCTCACTGCCAACACATATTTTACAGGTAAGGGGATGGTGATGGTAACGTTTGGTACAAAACTATGGATTTGGTTTGCAGTGTAATATGATACTTAGTTTTGCAAAAACAGCTAAATTGTTACTGCCTCAATGTATTTGTGACAAAGTTTTTTAAAAAGACCATATGAAGCATATAACCAGTAGAGCTTGGCATTATAGAAAACACATGCTTTGTTCCTCAGGCCTTGCACAAAGATATGTACAGATTGGACTACAGCTGGGCCTCCTTCACTCCTGTCCCATTTTCTTTGAGCCAGACTAGATATAATGGGCCACCCATGTTAATTTATTCTTGGGTCTACTCCATTCATTTATAAAATGAGGAGTAGGGAGCGGGAGCAAGGATGTACAAATACACCTTCTTTCATTTTGTTTCATTTGTGTAATTATCATTATGAGCCTTTTTACTTCCTCCCATTTTTCCCCTGGTATTCCCTCTTCATTTGTTTCTTTTATATCGTTTAATGCAGCAAATTAACACCAAAAATACCATTAAAATGGGTAAATGAAAGGGCAAAAAATGTTGTGAGGGAAAAATAAAATGGCATGCCTTACCTCCATATCCATCCAGCATGCTGTCCAACCTTTCTGCCAACTGCAGTGCTTTCTCAGTGCCTAATTCTGAGGTATTGCCACTGTAATGTGGGTTTCAGCCCATTTGCAGCCCCCATTGCCGTTTCTACACTGAGCTGGAAGGCAGAAGCACTGCTGCAAAGCAAGAACATAGAGTTTGGAACTGAATCTGTGCAGGCTATCATACCACATGGAAAGGTTACATGGGCCCTGTTCATACGAGCCATTTTGGGACGGGAGTAGGCCGGATTGGAAGCGCGGCAAACGGGAGCGATCCGACGTCAACATCTGCCTGGCGTTGCGCTCCCGTCTTCGATCCGGCCCTTCCCCCAATGAAGCGTGGCAAAAATGAACCAACCTACCTTCGGTGGTTCATCCGTTTGGGCCGCATCATCCTGGTTGTGGGATCGGCGGCGCGTCTTGCCGGCGGTGCATCCCTGGCCCCCTGCCGTACTGCGCATGCTCGAGCATGCGCAGTTCGGCAGCCTCCCCCTCGTATCTTCCTCCCCGGCATCTGATCGTGCCGGGAAGCAATGACGCGCGGCTAACATGATCCGTGGGATCCCACCGCGGCGTTTCTTTTTTGCCACGGCTTTTAAAAGCCGCGCTTCGCCCCGTGTTTTCCCTGTCGTGTGGCAGGGGCCATGGTTATCTTTACCACTAAAAGGTTCGTGTAATCCCCCCCCCCCATTTATGCAATCTTAATGTAGTAAAGGTTGGGTCTTTAGAAAATGGTTTCCCTGTATTTTTTAGATATTTCTCTGTATTCATTTGTGCTAGTGATGCTGAGTGGCCAAGGTGTTCTGACATACAGACATTCATTTTATTTAAGTGGTAAATTTGTCTTCCCTGCTTTTTCTGAGTCTTTGATTCTCAGCTTACATAATACTAAGTATTTCTTTTATACTTCAAAATGTTTTTTCCAGTTTTGTGAGGTAATTTTTGTTCTATTAATTGTTGTTTGGAGCATGTTAGTATTTCTGTTTACTGAGAAACAGCATCCTGATATCTTCAAAATTTTGTTTGTCAATGGATTGTATGCTAATCAGATTGGGTTAAGTTATGTGTTTGAGACTGTTTTTATGTCTAACATCAAATATTTGGGTGACTTTTTTCCCCTTGGCTTTTCATTTCACAAAGATACTCTCCACATTTACACAATGGAGGAAGCGTTTTAAAAAGTTCCTGTTGGCTAAAGAATATGTATCATGAATGTGCAAGGAGAATATAAATTACAAGTGGGAACCCTCAAGGACTTGTTGGAGGCATCTCATCCCCCCCCCACTATTTCCTCTTTCCTTTTCCTGAAAGCTCCCATAACTGCTCCCCTTTCCGCCATTTCATTGCCTCCTTCTTGAATTGCCAGCCTCCAGATACTACCTGGAGAACTCCTAGAATCACAACAGATCTCCCCAAAACAGAGATCAGTTTCCCCTTAGGTTTGCCTGCTCCAGTTTGGGAAATTCCTGAATATCTGGGGGTAGAGCTTTGGGAGGGTGAGTTTTGGGGAGGGAAGTGACCTCAGCAGGATTTAATGCCATACAGTTCACCCTCCAAAGCAGCCATTTTCTCCAGGGAACGATCTATGCCATCTGGAGAACAGTTGTAATTCTGGGTGATATCCAGCTCCCACCTGGAAATTGACAACTCTAGTTCCCATGGAGGAAATGGCTGCTTTGGAGGGTGGAGTCTATGGCATTATACCCCTCTGAGGTTCCTCCCCTCCTCAAACTCCACTGTCCACTGTCTCCCCCCCATCTCTATAGATTTCCTAACCTGGGGATGGCACTCCTATCTCCTTCCCACCCAACAGCCAACCTACCATTATCTGTCCCTCTGTCTTAAGCTTTCCCTCCCACCCAACAGCCTCTATCTAGGAAAACTGTGGTCCAGTTGAATGCTGCTGGCCACTGGGCCAGGCCATCTTGCATGGCAGGGAATCCTCAACGACTTGTGGGCCGGCATCTCACTTTCCCCTGTATCCCCCTCCTCACATTATTTCTTCTTTCCATCCCATGGGCAACCCTCATATCCTTTCTCCTTTACCTGCCTCATTCTCTCCTTCTCAGCCATTCACTAACCTACCTTTTCTTTGCCTCCTATCTTCGGCTACATTTATTATTTATTTACTTCATTTATACCCTACCTTTGGGGACTAAAGCAGCTTACATTATTCTGCTATCCTCCTTTTTATCTGCACAACAACCCTGTGAGGTAGGTTGTGTTGAAAGTATGTAACTGGTCCAAAATCACTTAGTGAGCTTCCACAGCACAATGGGGATTCGAAGCTCTATCTGCTGCACCACACTGGCTATCATAGTGTGGCTGCTCTTGAACAGTAGCAAGCAGCCAGGTCTAGTTGAGTCATGCAAGTTGGGTGGCATCAAGTCACTCAGAGGTTGCTTCCAGGCCTAGGGTTGCAAGCCTCCAATTGAGAACTGGAGATCTCTGGGAATTACAACTGAACTCCAGACTACACAGATCTGTCCCCCTGGAGAAAATGACTGCTTTGGAGGTTGGACTCTATCTATATACTATTTCCACCAACAGAGGGCTCACTTTCTCCCAACAGCTTTTTCTACAGACTCAGGGGACTTCCTGGGATTGCAGAAAAAACCAAAACCAACCAACCAAACAAGCAACTTGGGAAGGATTGAATCCTCCCCAATACCTTTTGAAATGGCCTCTGTAGGGAGCTACTCCAGACACCAACAGTGAGAGATTAGAATGTTCGGAGGGGGGGAGGTTTCTAACTGGTTCTGTCAGTAAAAGGCTGGGGGAGGGTCCTTTCCAGGCCTATTTTGGCCTTTCAGGGAGGGAGCCTTGGGGCCAGGCCTGACAAGCGTTGCCAGAGCCAGGCTGGGAAATTCCTAGAGATTTTGTGGTGGACTCAAAGGAGGGCTGGGTTTGGGGGAGAGGCCTCAGCTGGGTATAATGCCTAGGGTTGCCAAATAATTTTCACTCATCGGCGGGGGAGTCCGCGTCCCGTCCGGGAGCAGTCCTCATGTGTGTGTGCGCGTGCGCAAAGCGCGCACCGCCGCCGCGACGTCACCGGAAGTGACATCAGACGCTACCGATGTTGGGGGCGTGGCCAAGCTCGTCGGGGGGGAAACATATGGTTTTCCCCCCGACAAGCTCAGCCACGCCCCCAATGTCAGCAACGTGGCTGCGTCACCCAGGGGTCATTTCGTAGAAAAAGAGCTAGGGGAACTCATTAGCATAACTCATTAGCATATGCCACACCCCCTGACATCACCCGTCTAGAGTTCTGTTGTAATTCTGGGAAGGTCTCCAGATCCCACTTGGAGGTTGGCAACCTTAGGCCTGGCAGCAGTCTATGGTTGCCAGGTCCCCCCTGGCCACCGGCAGAGGATGGGGGGGGGAGGTTGCCAGATCCAGGCTGGGAAACTCCTGGATTTTGGGGGATGGGCCTTGGGAAGGACAGGGACCTCAGTGAAGTACAATACCATAGAGCCCACCCTGCAAAGCATCCGTTTTCTCCATGGGAAGTTTAGTCTGGAGATGAGCAGTAATTCCAGGGGATCCCCAGGTCCCACCTGGAGGCTGGCATCCCTAGGTAGCACCCTCTAGGTGACTTGATGCCACCTGATTTGCATGACTTAACTAGGCTCAGCTGCTTGCTACTATTCATTAGCAGCCACCCTATGAAAGCCAGTGTGGTGCAGCAGAGCTTCAAAATAGGGCCTCCAAAACCCAGGTTCAGATCCCCATCTTGCAGTGGGAGCTGACTGGGTGATTTTGGACCAGTCACACACTTTCAGCCTAACCAACTGCTCAGGGTTGTTGTGCAGATAAAAAGGATGAGAAAATAATGTAAGCTGCTTTGGTCCCCACTGTGGAAAAAGACTGTAATTTTCCTAGGTAGAGGCTATGGGGGAAGGGGGTGGAGATGGAAAGCTGAAGACAGAGAGGCAGATAAAGGTAGGTTGGCTGTTGGGTGGGAAGGAAATAGGGTTGCCAACTCCAGGTTGGGAAATTCCCGGACATTTGAGAGGTGGAGCATGGGGAGGGTGGGATTTGAGGAGGGGAGGAACTTCAGACTGGCATAATGCCATAGACTCCCCCCTCCAAACTAGCCATTTCCTCCACGAGATCTACCATTGCCAGCCTCCAGGTGAGGGCTGGAGATCACTCAGAATTACTGTTGTCCAGGTGACAGAGATCAGTTTCCCTGGAAAAAATGGCTGTTTTGGAGGGTTGAGTCTATGGCATTATATCCTGTTGAGGCTGCTTCCATCCCCAAGCCTCACTGTCCCAATGCTCCACCCCCAAATCTCAAGGAATTTCCCAACCTGGAGCTGTCAGCCCTAAGGTGAATTGATCTCTGTAGCTGGGAGATCCATTGTGATTCCCAGAGTGCTGCCCCTGCTGCTGTGGGGGGGGAGAGAGGAATCAGGTGGGTGGCTGGGAGTGCCGCCACCACCGCTGCTGCTGCTGTATGGGGGGGGGGAAGAAGCAGGCAGGAGGCTAGGAGATTGATGGGGGCAGAAAGGGAGAGTGAGGGGATGGGGGACAGAAAGAGAGAAAGTGATGAGGTGAGGAGGCAGAAAAACAGGGAATGACAGGTCAGAAAGAGAGAGATAGTAACATGCATGGAGGAGAGATAGGCAGTAAGAAAAGGGAGGCAGAAGGGAGAAAGAGTGTGAGAGAGGTAGGTGGAGCAGGGAGGAAGCAAAGGTGTGAGGAATGGGATAACCATCCCTCAGGTTTCTTGCAGTTCTCCACTTGTGGCATGATATTTGTCTAAGGCCTCTCCCCTCTCCAAACCCTGCCCTCCTCAGACTCTACCACAAAATTTCCAGGAATTTCCCAACCTGCAGCTGGGAACCCTGGGGATGGCCCGAACGAGTCCTTCCTCAAAGGGCAAAATAGGCCTGGAAAGAACCCTACCCTTTCCCTATGCCTTTTTACTCACACAAACCCAGCCTGGAATACTGTGGTTGCCTAGTAACAGCCACTGAGGGAATCTGTTGCTTAAAGCTACAGGTGCTCCTTTTATTATTTTCAGGAGTTTTAAACTCCCCGGTGTATTTTTTTTAGATATCACATTTTCCTGCCAACCTGGGGTCCCTTTTGGGTTTGTAGAAAGATCTGTGTTGCCTGTTCACAGTGCCAATAACCAGTTTAAGTATCCTAAGATTTGGCTGATTTTGCTATTAATATATAGATGATATATAGCTGGGGCTTCTTGTAAGCTCCCATCTGCTTCTATAAAGTACCAAAAAGTATTGAGAGCATGACATCATGGTATTGGTAGAACATGTTCACTCTGTATAATGAGTCACTAACTTGGGGAAAAGCAACAGCAATCATGGAACGTCGCACAACCTGCCACAGCCCTCTGCATTGCAGCAGTTTAACACACATTTAAGAAATGAATCAACCTCTGCATAATTCCTACATGACAAAGCTGTTTGCATGTATTCAGTTTTTAATCCCTGGCATAGTCAGTTTGATAGCCTTCCTGCTCCTGTAGAGAACTGCCACAACCCTCTGCAACCTGTACTATTTATGTTCCAATTTGGTCAACTAAACAGGGGCTAAAACCATGCTATGATCAGCAAAACATTAATTACTATATCCTTTAAAATTCAAAGGAGTGTGGAGCAGCAATGGGAGTAAACAAAAAAATCACTTCTGGGCTGATGTTTCCATACCCTTCTGGACGCCTGCCAGTTTCCAGGCTATGCCTTGCAACTCTGCCTGGCACACAGATCCTTCCACCTAAGGCAGCAGATATGTAGATAAGTGGCTTAATTAAGGATTGTGAATCAGAATCCTGCCTCTGACCAATTATTTTACTTTCCTTCCACTTATCCTTATTTACAACACTATTAGATAGCCTTCTCTTCATTTTTCTTAGAACACTTTTTAGCAAGACTTGTGGCCTTGCACGTAAAATGAATTCAGAGATCTTTCTCAAATAAGACATTTCCTTTCTTCTTTCTTCCTAATCCCAAGAAGCCTAAAGATAGAGTGAGAAAGAGTGATCCAGTACAACAAAGTGAATTGTACTGCTTTGTAAACAGAACATCTTAAGGCATTTTCTAACGTGCACAACAGGGACTTATGCTACAAATATACCAAGCTGACCCTGAACAGGTGGCATTACTGTGGTAATATTTTTAAGACAGACCTATTTTTGTTAACTTGAGACAGTTTTTTTTAAAAAAAAATCTGTATCAAGCATTTGCTTTTTCTGTCTTTTCATTGGAAAAAATATCTATTTAGCCTTGTTTCTTTAAAAATATGCCCAAGTCTATAGTAAAGAATGAATTTCTGTATCTACCTTTGGTAGTCCTGCTATACAGGACATCATGGGTCTTGAAATACATTTCTAAAGTAATCTCAGAGCCTAGTTCCAAACTGAGACATTCTTCTTTCAATTAATCAACATTCTGTAGGGGTTATTGAATACATGAATATGATGGTAGGGGAGATAGCAGAAAAAATTTGCAGAAAATTGTGATGGACAGTGACCTCACACGTGGATTCATGCATAACCTCAGCTTGTGGGTACTGTGGGGCAGAACTTGCAATAATTCAAAGAAAATAAAACATTTTTACTTTTCACTTAATATCATGTAACAAAAACATAGAACTTAGTAACACAACGGAACAATGATCTTTTAAAGCCCAAACAATAACTTCTCCCTCCTTCACAGCTTGCCACCCCCAAAGTCCATATCTTTCCTCATGTTGGTGGCCCAGGAAGTCTCTAGCTGAGCACTCTGTGCACTGGCTTTGAAGATGAGGATTAGGTAACACAGCCCTGAAACCATAATTCTAAAATTTACAATTTAGAAGAAAGGTCTCCCCTCCACCCTGTCTCCATACACAAATCATAGTTCCCTTAAAAAAGGGTGTTAAACAGCCTTTGATTAAGGTTCAAGGTCCCCATCAGAGCAGTCTTGCTTCCCTCTTCTGCTTTCTGCACCCTTCTGCATCTAAAGGCTCCACCCCTTCCTGGCTCACTCCATTCCTAGCTAGGGCTTACACATGTACTCAGATGACCCAACTGGGTGCCATTTTAGATTTTGGAAGGGAGCACAATATTCACAGCATGATTCTAAGATTAGCTCATGGATTAGCTCCTGAAGATTAAATTGAAAAGGAAATGCTCCTAAACTAGGGTTGCCAGTTCCCAGCTGGGAGTGGGGGATCCCTCGGTTAGGAGCCCCTCCCACCACTTCAGGGCTATCAGGAAGCGTGGGGAAATTGGCTGCTGAAAAGGGATGCTCTATCATTCCTCCCTCCTAATCTCTATGGAAGGGAGATAAGTTTAAGGGTAGGGCATCCCCTATGTTTAGGAAAGAAAGATAAGCTGCATGTGAGAATTTCAGGAAGGAGAGAAGTAAGAAAGGAGGGTTAGGAAGGATCCTAAATAAGAGCAGAAGCTGAGGGGGGGGCATTCTGTTTCCAAAATACTGTTTTTGGGAAAACATAGTCTGTCACCTCCTGTTATTTCCTTTTCTGCTTTTATACACCCCCAAATATTTCTGTTGTCAAAGAGAGGTTTCCAGCTGTTGGCAAAGACAGGAACCTTTATCTCCCTGTTCTCAAATAAACTTAACTTGCTAGATTTAGGTAACCGAAGCACTGTCTAAAATATATATATCAATAGTCTGCCTTTTGATATTTACTTTCTTAGCATTTTCAGGAATCTCCTTTTTGGCTAGTGTATGGCCCAAAGTGGCAAACTCAATTTAAAAAGGTTCCATAAAATAGCACTGAGATCTTTGGAAATTTTACAATCAGTCATATGATGGATTTCAATCATCATCATCATCATCTCCAAATTTTGAACATGACCATTGTGCATTTGTTCATCCTGTCACTTTCTTTCTGTGGCTCTTTCAGACCTTTTGCTTTTTCTGTATGAAATTCTCCTATTGTAAAGAGTTAGTGGATTGAACAATGCTGGTGACAGGTCTAGTCACCCAGTGAGTTTCCATGGGCATAGTGTGGATTTGAACCGAGTTCTCCACAATCCTAGTCTGACACACACTGATCACTATGCTACACTGGATGTCAGGCTTGTACATACTTTGTTTCTGGGAGGCCAAATCACTTCATATGTGTTAAAAATTAAAGCCCCCAAAAGTGGGGAAAAAATGGGGTGGGAAGTGATATAAAGCAGCGTATTTAAATTTTCAAAGAAGGAAGTGACATCAGAGGAAAAGGTGGGTTTGGGGGGAGTGCCCTGAAAGTGACATCACAGGAAGGGGTGGGGTTTTGATGCAGCCTAAACAAACAGGATTATATCCCTCTCATCTTCTAAGGAGCAAAGTACAGCATACTTAGAGAATATACCATTTTATTCTCACAACAGTCCTGTAAAGCAGATGAAGCTCAAACATTGTCAAGGTCACCCAATAATTTCTCTGTGCCAGAAATGGGATCTGAGTCTAGTCCTCCCTTGTCTGTGTTTGCTGCACCACATTACCTCTGCTGTGCTGAGACGGTAAATCATTATGCACCAGTACTTCTGACTTTCTGAAATGCTGCCTGCCTTTACACTGCTTACAAGTTGTGGTTTTCTTATTCCCGCCTTGCGGTTTTCGCAGAGGGCAGTCATGATGGAACTACCAAGTAGAGTATTGAACAAACATGTAAGCGAAGACATCCATTGATTCCAATTGTCTGTCATGAATATCACCAGGAAATGTTCCTTTGAATATTATCAGGGCATGTTTCATCCTCTAATTGATCTTTCAGAAAGATCAAATTAATATCTTGTCTAACTATGATGAGTCTTATCAACTGAGTGATTGCTAACATTTAAAAGTGGTGATGGGGGGATTAAATTTGTTGTTCTTATTAGGTTTAAGTACTTATGGCCTAAAATCAATCAGATCATAGACTGAACAATGCTATTTTTGTCAAAACCATCAGTCAGGATTTAGCTGTGGCAATATTATACAGATCAGTGTGTGAAAAAAATCACAAAAGTTTTGGAATGTTAAGCTTTTACATGTTAAACATTGCCTTTCTTTATGAGTATACATAGTGCAAATATATCCTACCTGGAGGTCGGGTTTCCAAAAGTAGTGCTGGGGGGGGGGCTGCTTAGCCCACTGTCCTCTGTTTTGTGGGATCCCACATGGCTCTATCTTGTCCCCTATGCTTTTCAACATATACAAGTAACTGCTGGATGAGGTCATCCAGAGATTTGATTGCATTGTCAGTAATATGTGTCTCAAACTCAGCTCTATGTCGTGCTTCCGGCTGATCTCAGGGAGGCTATAGAAACCCTGAACCAATGTCTGGAGGCAGTTTTGGAATGGGTGCAGGTGAATAAACTGAAGCTTAATCTTGACAAAATGGAACATCTACTGGTGAGCAGAAAGTCCGATTGGGACAAGGTGTCACCCATTCTGGATGGGGTTGCATTCCTCTTGAAGGAATAGATCCTTAGTTTGGAAGTAATCTTGGATCTAGGATAAGCAGGTGGCAGCTGTGGCCAGGAATGCCTTTTACCAGCTGCAACTGGTTATTCAGCTGTGGACTTTCTTAGGTAGAAAAAAATCTGGCCACTGTGGCACATGCCCTAGACCAGATTACTGCAATGCATTCTACATGGGGCTGCCTGTGAAAAGTGTTCAGAAACTTCAGTTGGTACAGAATGTTACAGTGTGGGTCATAGGAATCATATCACTCCAGTCTTTGCCCAACTACACTGGCGCCTAGTCTGTTGCCGGACACAATTCAAGGTGCTGGTGTTGACCCTTATTAACCTACATGGCTTGGAATCAGGATACCTAAAGGACCACTTACTTCTTTATGAACCTACCTGACTGCTATGGCCATTTAAAAGATCCAGCTTTGGGTGCCCCATCTTCTGAGATTAGGCAGGTAGCAACTCAGGAGAGAATTGTTGCACTAAAACTCTTCTGTAAGTCTCTCCCAGAATCACCTGCTTCTCCTTTTCTGTTTCTGTCTTCTGTCAGCAGGTAAAGACTATGTTGTTGCTTTCAAAATTCATTTTAAAATTTCATTTGAAACTAATTGAAGTGACAACCAGGTGGTGCACATTATCCCCTTGAGAAGTTTTGTAGCTCTTATAAAAACTTTTTGAAATGAATCAGATGCTTTACCTAAGGATGACGAGGAATCTTCACATTTACCCCGTATTATGTTTTAGGCAAAGTTTCAGCAGTAATGTTACAATCGAATATTCTTTTTAATTATTTTTGGTTGTAGCTTTGTAACCCCATTGTTATATTTTATTCTACCATACTGTTTCAGTATTGTATGGTAAAATCAAATATAAATTGGAAAACTAGCTTCCTAAAAATAACTATCCATACATCGGTGTCTTGAATAATGTGGAATCAATTTTATATATATTTGAGGGCTCCATAAGTCTTTACATTACTTTCCATCTTTTCTGATATGCTCAGGAGGAATTGATATGTGACATGACCCTTTGATCTTTAATGTAAGCTAATTTATAATAGCCTTAGATATTGATGCAAAACAAATAACAGCATTCAGAATGCAAAGATTAGCATAAAATTTGAAAAGAAAACATAAGAAAGCTTACAGGCAATGATTTTCAGAAGGTATGTAATTTATGAAACCATTATATCTAATTCTCAACATGTTCCACTTGAACAGATAAGATAAATTTTTCTACAAACCTGAGAAAAACCTCAGGTTTGCAGAAAAATGAACTCTAAATTTAAAAAATTGGGAGATTAAACCCTCTGATAATAGAAACAGTGCCTGTAGCTTTAAGAAATGAATGGCATCTGAGATCAAAGCAGACCTGCTGCTACCATTGGGCCCTTGGGGCAATGCCCCCTTCCAAATCTCCCCTGTCCCTGAATCTTCCCTGACCCCTCTGAATCTTCCCAGAGGTGTGGTCCCTCCCTGCTGGGCCTGGTGAGGGCGCAGATGGAGGCATCAGCTGTTCCCAGGTGCTTGATCGGTTGCAAAGTGCAGCGGGAGTTTTCTGCCACCTGCCCTGAGCCAGCCTCTGGCCCTTTGTGTTTCTTTCGGGCACCTCCTGGCAGTTGTTCCGAGTGAAAAAGCCACTGTGAGCTGGCCCGCAGACACCCACCTCCGACTGGCTCCTCTGTGCTCATGGAGATGCCTGTCTGGGCATGCCGGGAAGGGCACACATGGGAGTGCAGCCCATGTGCCAGTATGAGGTGCTCTGGCATAGGAAGCCACTCCCACTGGCTCCTCCGCTGGCTGAGCAATGGTGCGCTTCCTGCTATATGGAGACCCTGGCCGGAGTCCAGCCTACCACTGTGGGAAGGAAGGCAGCTGGCGAGCAGGCAGGCAAAAAGATTGGGGTGGGAGGGAGGAGCGGGGATAGGGCCCCCGATGTGCACATACATGCCAGTCTGCCCTTCCCCACCACACTTCTTCCTCCACCATGAGCACTCCCCTCACTTTTGGGTGCCTCCCTTCTTTTTTTCTCTCCCACCCCTCCTCCATCCAGTACCCCTCCACTGAAAATTGCCTAGCTACTGGGCTGGATCTAAGTGGCCATTGTGGGGTTGAAAGGCAACCACGACAATAATACCACTCTTTAAGCCTTGGTTTCTGTCAGTAAAAGAGAGTAGAGCTGGCAGGGCAGTTTCCAAGGCTGTTTTGGCTTCCCAGTGTATGTCTGCTCCCCTCCCCCTGCACTAGAGGAGAGGACTTCTCAGTTCCAGGCCCAGTAGCAACCAATGGTTCTACTATGTCACTTGTACAACTCACTAACACCTGGTGTTGACCTCCTGGTGACTTGCTATGCAATAGCAGCCATTGCCCAATTCATCTGCTTGATCCATGACCATGCAATATGTGTGTCTCAGCCAGTTTTCTCCCCATGGACAGTAACAAAAGTCTACAAGATATGATGCCAAAAGATGAGCCCCTCAGGTCAGAAGGTGTCCAAAATGCTACTGGGGAAGAGCAGAGGGCAAGTACAAGTAACCCCAAGAAAGAGTGAAGCGGCTGGGCTAAAGCCGAAAGGATGCTCAGCTGTGGATGTGTCTGATGGCGAAAGGAAAGTCTGATGCTGCAAAGAACAATGCTGCATAGGAACCTGGAATGTAAGATCCAGGCGTCATTTCGTAGAAAAAAAGGTGCAGGAGCTCATTAGCATACCACATTAGCATAACTTATTTGCATATGCCACACCCCCTGACATCACCACTCAGGCTCCATTGGACTGTTTTGGGTTGCTAGCTATTGGGGTGGGGGAAGGGCAGATCTGTCCTCACAGAGGAGGGAGAGCTTGTACCTGAATAAAACTTGGTCTTAAATGTGCCACTGGACTCTTTTGGACCGGGGGACCGGTGGGGGCTCTGCAGCTTACCTGGCTGCTTCTTGCTCTAACTGAGGGCTGCTGGGAGCAGGGGTTGTTGCATGTGCCCACCCCCTGCGCTCTTTACTGCCGGAGCTCTGCTCCTGTGAGCTCCTGCAGGAAATGATCCCTGGTAAGATCTATGAATCAAGGTAAGCTTGACGTGGTCAAAAATGAGATGGCAAGACTGAACATTGACATCAGTGAACTAAAGTGGATGGGAATGGGCAAATTTAACTCAGAAGACCATTATATCTACTATTGTGCCCAAGAATCCTGTAGATAAAATGCTGTGGCCTTTATAGTCAACAAGAGAATGTGAAAGGCGGTAATGGGATACAATCTCAAAAATGA
>NW_015174297.1:120092-124323 GCF_001447785.1 Gekko japonicus
ATGAAAGAGTTTGTGAATAACTTTATTTATTTATTTATTTGATTTATACCCCATCCTCCCCGCTGGAGCGGGCTCAGGACAGCTTACAAAGAGAGTAAACATATAGGTAACAAATTATATACTATCTTAAAACAAATAATAAAACTCTACATTATCATAAAGTGCTAGTAAGTGATCGGGTACTTATAACAATGCTTACAAAAGGCAGAACCAATACTAGTGTTGTAATCAGATGATCTATATTGGTGGTTGGTCTCTATATTTAGGCAACAGCACAGGCTGTTGGTGATAAGCCAAGGACCAGGGCACTGTCACTTCTCAGTTATTTGATGTTATTTGGTGTGGATCCTTAGACAAAGGCCTGGTAGAAGAGCTCCATCTTGCAGGCCCTGCGGTTGTAAAAGTTCTGAGGGCCGTGATCTCTTCTGGGAGGTCATTCCACCAGTACGGAGCCACCACTGAGAAGGCCCTGGCCCTGGTTGTGGCCAGCCTGGCATCTTTAGGACTTGGGAGGCCAATCGATTTTGTGACCCTGAGTGCAGTGCTCTCTGGGGAACAGGTGGGGAAAGGTGTTCCCTCAGGTATGTGGACCCCTGACCATAAAGGGTTTTGAAGGTAAGAACCAGCATCTTGAAGCGAATTCAGTATGCTATCAGCAGTCAGTGCAGTGCTTTCAACAAGCTGGATGTGCTCCCACATAGGGAGGCCTATCAGAAGCCTGGCTGCAGCATTTTGCGCTAGCTGTAGCTTCTGGATTTGGATCAAGGGCAGCCCCATGTAGAGAGCATTACAGTAGTCCAATCTCGAAGTGACCATTGCATGGATCACTGTCACCAAGTTGTTGCATTCGAGGAAGGGAACCAACTGCCTAATCAGCCAGAGGTGGTAAAAGGCTGATTTGGCAGTGGCTGCTACTTGGATCTCCATTGTTAGTGAAGCATCCAGGAGCACTCCCAAGCTCCTAACCTCTGGCGCTGGCACCAATGGTGCCTCATCGAAGGTCGGACGTAGGATCCCTACCCTTAGACCACCCCAGCTCAGGTACAGGACCTCCGTCTTCATCGGATTCAATTTCAGTTGGCTCAGTCTGAGCCAACCAGCCACAGCTTGCAACACCCAGTTGAGATCTTCCAGTGTAGAGTCAGACTGGCTGCCCAACCACAGATAGAGTTGGGTGTCATCCGCATACTGGTGACATTCCAGCCCATGCCTCCAGGCAATCTGGGCAAGAGGGTGCATGTAGGTGTTAAATAACATTGGGGTCAGCACTGCCCCTTGGGGCACTCCACAAATCAGTTGGTCCCTTTGGAATAGTTGCTCCCCTAGCACCACCCTTTGTCCCCGACCCTGAAGGAAGGAAGCCAGCCATTGCAAGGCAGGCCCCTGGACTCCAGTGACGGTGAGGTGGTGGATCAGTACCTGATCAGTAACTGATGGTCGACTGTGTCAAATGCCACCGGCAGGTCCAACAGCAACATCACTGCCAATCTGCCCCGATTCCGATGTCAATCAGTCTATGGTGTTCCAATGCCCAGCCCGACACGTTCTCCACTAGGGATGGCAGAGCTCAGTTCTTTTTTTCATCAAAAAACCAAAGATAAACTAAAAGCAAAGGCAAGTCTCACCCTACAGTAATTATGTTTTGTTGTCATCATTATTACTCACTGGAGAAGACCCTGATGCTGGGAAAGATTGAAGGTCAAAGAAGAAGGGAACGGCAAAGGATGAGATGGTTAGACAGTGTTATCGAGGCAACAAATATGAAATTAAGCAAACTCCAGAGCACAGCGGAAGACAGGAGGGCCTGGCATGATGTGGTCCATGGGGTCACGAAGAGTCGGACTCGACTGTGCGACTGAACAACAACAACAACAACAGCCAGTTTTAATGGTGCCTTTCAGATGATGATGCCATGCAAGTCACCTGGGTGCAGTAGCAGCCACTGCACATCTTGCGTGACTTGTCTGGGCCTGATGATGGCCACTACTCAACAGCCCTGAACAATTTGCTACCATACAACTTTTGTAACTTGGCTGGACTTTCCCCAGGAAGGAAAGGCTGAGAAACCAGTATGCTGTAGTGGTTAGAATGTCAGACTAGCATCTGGGAGGCCCAGGTCTGAATCCCCATAATGCCACAGAAGCTTGCTGGGTGACTTTGGACCAGTTACTCTCCCTCAACCTAATCCATTTCTCAGGGTTGTGTGAGCATAAAATAGAAGAGAGGAGAACGGTCAGCTATGCTGCCATGATGTTTATGGGCGAGAGTGCATCTGCTTGACCTGTGTATCAACTGATGCCGCATTCCTTTGTCTTTGCTTATCTATGACCTTGCTAGCTAGCTTCCTGTGTAATGTCTTCCCCTCTATTACCCGTGGGATAGGTTTCGATTCCCAGCTTTGGCTTTAACGGCCTGGAGCCCCATTCTCCCGCACGCGAGATTCAGGCCAATTGGCCTAGGAGTGTGTGTGTGGGGGTTGCGTACGAATACCCTATATCCCATTATGCTTGCAGGAAAGTAGCCATTCCTACCAGTAACGATGTTACTGCCTCTATAGCTCTTACATTAAAGTATAACCTTATATTAAATGTGTACTCCTTTGTTTGGCTGTGGAACCTGACAAGAACAATATAAGCTGTTCTCCCATTGGGGAGAAAGGTGGGGCATAAATGTGGTAAAGTTTAAGTGAGGGGCAGGCAGATAAAAGTTAGGTTGGTGGGTGGATAGGAAGGAAAGAAGGAAGCAAGGAAAGGGAGGAGGATATGGGGGTTGCTAGAAGAGAAAGTGAAAATATTGTTGGGCAGCAGATACAGGAAAGTGTGGTCCCCCACAGAAGCCCTTGCAGATTCCTGCTTGTAAATATATGGTTCTTTTATTGCAACACTTTTCTATTCTTTAAGAAATAAAACTATAAAGTAGAATAGATAAGGTTGTACAATCAGTCTTCTGTTCTGTCTGTAAAGAAAGGTCACTTGAAAATGGTGGTCTATACTTCTGGAATTAAGTCTGCAATATTTTCCATTTAATTGAGAATTTAAATAGAAAGCTAACAACCTGAAATTGTGAATTCTTAAAATTGTAAATGAAAAATACTCTCAGTCCCCTTACAGTCTTAACATATCTCCATAAACAGGTTAATCACCACCATTTGTGGTTTGAGATAAAATTTTAATTTAAATAACTATACACCTACTTTGGCCTGTTCAGTTCACTTGCATTTTTCACAAAAGAAGCAGTTAGATTTTTATAGCACTGGATAGTAATCAATGGTTTTGAGTCTCTTGTATTGATTTAACCAGAGTCTATGATCTAGTAATCACCAGCTATTCCTGTCCCCTGGGCTGGCCTCCATAGTATTACTATTGCCTTTTTAAAAATGAGCAACATTACATTGAAACATCCAAAATAGTAACTGAATATAAGAAAGTAATGAATAGTTAACCTATATAGTTGAAGACTCTGTTATTGAACAGTAAATGAATTGTTCTTAAGTGTATCAAAGGGTGCCACGCAATATATGATAACATTATAGATCAGTCTTTGATTGTTGAAATACTGGCTCTGTACGTTTTGTGAATTTTCAGGCATCACCTCCAGAAACAGCTCTGGGACACGGTGTCAAGAACAGTGGCTCCCCCAAAATCTGTTTTTATTGTTCCAGAATTTTCCTTGTGGCTTAACTAGGAGAATTTTTAAAATTAATTCAGGAATTGGTGTGTGCAAAGTTTGTCACTACTTTAGTTCTTTCAGTTCATGTGTATCTATTCCATCCTGTGTTATTAATACTAATGTGCATGTTCAAAAATAATTTTTGAGGCAATCATATGCATAGCTTGGATCCATACTACTGGCCCAAGGTCTCCCCCCACCCATGGCACACCACCTCCCCCTTTCTCATGTGAAAGGGAAAATGCCCCCAAAGGGCAGCCCAAAATTAATTTATTGCATAAATATATATTGGTGGAACACCCCCTTTCCTAGCAAAAGAAGCCTCTGGAACAACTGTATGTACAATCATACTAGGATTGCTTTATTTGCAGAATTTTTTTAAAAAAATAATATTTTATTATTTTCTTAACATAATATATAAACATGAATTGAACCAGAACTTAAACAATTTTTACAATAACAATACAATTAACAGTGTTATTATATAAGTGAAAGTTGTACAAGCAATTTTATAATACAGTTGCTTTCTTTCAAGAATTAAATTTATAACCATTACAATTTG
>NW_015174297.1:124415-125831 GCF_001447785.1 Gekko japonicus
TTGGATGTCATCGACCATAGAAAGCCTGAGATCTTGATATGTCTTCAGCACTGGTAAGTCTGTCAGAGACCCTATCCATTAGAAGATGGCCCCATACCTTTGAATACCATGAGTTAATATTTAATAAATGGTTATTTTTCCAGCTCTGTGTAATAGTTGTTTTGGCCGCCGGTAGGAGGATAGTAAATAGTTCTTTTTTGTATTGTGGAATAGGAACATCCTTCCAAGAGTTCAATAGCAAGATTTCAGGCTTCTCCAGTATTGCATAGCCAGTTAATTTTTTAATATAAATCAAAACCTTTTTCCAAAAAAGCTTTACCTTACTGCATTCCCACCAGCAATGGTAATATGAACCAGTATTGCCACATTCTCTCCAGCATAGCGGTGATATTTTTTTGTTTATTTTTATGGAGTTTTAAAGGTGTAAGATACCATCTAGTTATCAGTTTGAAATTCTGTTGTTGAATGTTTACTTATTTTGAATTGGAGGCATATGAGGACCAAACGACTTCCCCAAAAGCTTCTGGTAAATCAAATCCAAGATCATGGGACCATGATGGTAATTCAGTTGGTAAAGGGTCTATAAGTATTTTGTATACCTTTGAAATCAAACCTTTCCCATTTCCGGAAGAGGTTAATAATAATTTTTCAAATTCCGTATAAGGTCTTGAACATGCTTGTTTTAATCAGGGGTCATTTGGGGGGGACGCGGGGGATGCCATCCCCTCGGGTGAGGCGGGAGGGGGGGGCCTGGGGCTCCCTGCTGGTGCCCGCTGGAGGTCGCCACTGGCTGTGGGGAGGACACACTTCCGGTGATGGCAGGCGGTGTGGCATATGCTAATGAGTTATGCTAATGAGTCCCCCTAGCTCTTTTTCTATGAAATGACCCCTAGTTTTAATTTAGGTGTATTAAAAAGATGTTGAAGTTGGAAATATTCTAACCAGGGGAGTATAACATTGGCTGAGGTGTCTAATTTCAACTTATCTTTCAGATGTTTCTTATGGACTAAATCATGAAGTGTATTTAATCGAGCCTTTTTCCAAAAATGGTAAGTATTCGGGGTCTGCGCTGGGGGAAACCAAGATTGTTCTATATATGTAGATGCCATAGAAATATCTGGGGCCAGATGGTTTCTTTTAACATTCCACGTCTTGAATAACACTTGCATTAACATATGGTTTGATATTAATTTAGAACGTTCTGGGGTTTTATTCCAAATAGCTATTTGGTATTTTTAGGGTATTAAAAATGTTCTTCTAATGTTATCCATTCTGGTTTTGGGTTGGATCTCAAAATTCTTATTATAGTGGATAATATTGTTGCTTCATAATATTTTTTTAAATCCGGTATAGCCAGACCTCCAAGTTTAGTTGGTCGCCGGAGGGTGTTAAATGAAATCCAGAGTTTGTGATAAT
>NW_015174297.1:125919-126062 GCF_001447785.1 Gekko japonicus
TTCTCTGTGCCACTGTTCTAACAAAATTTTAGTCTTGTCAACTGTATCAATATAATTAATTTTAAATAAATTTTGCAAATTAAGAGGAATTTTAATTCCTAAATATGACCAATATTGTGTTACCCACTTGTAAAGAAAATTTG
>NW_015174297.1:127663-130081 GCF_001447785.1 Gekko japonicus
ACTAATATTAAGTTTAACATAAAGGGGGTCTCCCACTCTTGGGTTTTTAGTTAGTGTGGATTTTTTTCCTTTATCCATAGTTGTAGTTCCCCTTCCTGTATTTTTCTTTGTAGTTTGCAGTCTTATTGAAAAAATAAAAATACCCCTCCGGGGGTTTCAAAAAAAGAAAAAAGAAATTGAATTATTAATGGCAATCTGCGCTGTAGGGGAGGCATACAATGAATTAATTTCCTTTATCCATAGTTGTAGTTCCCCTTCCTGTATTTTTCTTTGTAGTTTGCAGTCTTATTGAAAAAATAAAAATACCCCTCCGGGGGTTTCAAAAAAAGAAAAAAGAAATTGAATTATTAATGGCAATCTGCGCTGTAGGGGAGGCATACAATGAATTAATAACTCTTTGAAAAGTAGGTCCGAATCCCATTTCACTAATTACTAATTTCAAAAATTTTGGTTCAACTTTATCGAATGCCTTCTCTATATCCAATGCAAGGAGGCAAGTATCAGTTAAATATTTTTTACAATATTGGATAATCCCTATTGTTTTTCGGGTATTATCAGTAATATCTCGAGCTGGTATGAATCCTGATTGATTAACATGGATATAATTACCAATAAAACCATTAAGTCTATTTGTTAATATAGTTGTAAATATTTTATAATCACAATTTAAAAGTGATATGGGCCTATATGATTGAGGGAGAATATTGTCTCGTCCTTTTTTTCGGAAGCACTATAAATTTCGCTTGGGACCAGGTTGGGGGGACCAGGCCTATGGTGAGGATATTATTGCAAATATTTTTCAATGGGGAGGAAATCAAAGTTACAAACTTTTTATAAAATGTGACTGTATAGCCGTCTCATCCAGGGGCTTTGTTTATTTTTAGCTGTTTTATGGCCTTGATTACCTCCTCAGTCGTTATGAGTTCTTCCATAATTTCGCTGTGTGTGTAGGTTAGTTTCTGTACTAAGCTATTGCTTTGTAAATTAAATTTATTTTTTTCCTCAGAGGGGTGATCTGTACTATACAAAGTCTGATAGTATTGTTTTAAAATTTCAAGAGTATTTTTCATGTGAGTAATAAGGTTTCCTCCTGAATCTCTAAGTGAATGTATATTTTTTGAAACTTGTTGCTTTTTTAATTTCCAGGCAAGCAGTTTCAGGGTCCTTGGGTGGCGAAACCAATATTTTTGTTTTGTATAAAGTAAATGTTTTTGTACTATGGTGGTCTCTAATGCATCCAATTTCTTTCTCTCTATAAGAAGACTCTTATAGACCTTCTTTGATCCTGTTGCTTTATGTTTTTCTTCTAATTGTTTAAATAATTTCATTTTGAAGTTCTGTTTGTAATTTGTTTCTTTTTTGGTTGTAGGCTGCCGTGATGGAAATAATCTTCCCCCTGATAATGGCTTTCATGGCGTCCCAAACAATGTGTGTGGGTACCCCACAGGAGGAGTTTAAATCAAAATATTCTGTAATAGCTTCTTCTATGTCTAAACAAGTCAATTGACTAAATAAAATATTATTATTCAAGGACCAAGTATGCATTTTTTTGTCTTCTAT
Source organism: Gekko japonicus (assembly GCF_001447785.1). Classification (NCBI taxonomy): domain Eukaryota; kingdom Metazoa; phylum Chordata; class Lepidosauria; order Squamata; family Gekkonidae; genus Gekko; species Gekko japonicus. Next base: position 129,224 of record NW_015174297.1, read on the forward strand.
GTGTGTATTTATATGACATTCTGTCCAAGCATGATCAGAAAGTGTCTGAAGACCAATTTCTGCTTGCTGAACCTGATTGAGTAGGGAAGTAGAAATTAAAATAAGATATATACAGGTAAAAACATTGTGTCTGGGTGAATAATATGTAAAATCTTTAGTGCCTGGATGTTGTTGTCTCCACACATCAGCCAAGCCATAGGAGTCCATAAGGTTTTGTAAAAAGGAGATCATCTTCGTATTAATTTTATATTTACTTTTTGTCTTAATATTGTGCAATCTGTCCCAGAAAACATCTGGGGTATAATTGAAGTCTCCTCATATTATTACGTGCCCTTCTTGAAACTTTTCTTATTTTGATAAGGTATCAGTAAAAAATTGTTCCTGATTTGAATTTGGAGCGTAGATTGAGGCAAGTGTAATAAGTGTATTATTTAAAAATCCTTTTATAAATATAAACTGGCCTCTGATGTCTATTGAGTGTGCTAAACATTTAAACTGTATATTTTTAGAAATCAATATGTCTATTCTTCTAGACTCTGATGTGCCGGTCGCTTGAAATTGAGTGCTAAACCATCTTGACTTTAAAATAGGATAATTTGATTTTTTAATATGTGTCTCCTGCAAAAATAAAACGTCAGGATGCATTTTAGTTAAGGCAGAAGTTAATTTTCGGGCTTTAATTCTATGATTTAATCCCCTACAGTTAAGTGAAAGAATTTTTATAAAGTTATCCATCTTTTTATATAAAAATTGTAATAAAAGGATACTACATACCTTGGCTGGGTCAGACCATTATGTAAATTAAAAGTTGACTGGTTCTTCCTAAGCATGAATTGTATTATTTTGTGGGACAAAAAA
>NW_015174297.1:130868-147983 GCF_001447785.1 Gekko japonicus
TTATATGCACCATTCAAATAGATACTTCAATATAGCTCAATATTAATTATAAATGAACTTAAAAAGAATTATATATTAAAGAATTAAACTATTACAATAATGAAATTATTAAATAAGTAATTCTGTTTCTAAATCATAGATTGATGATACCATCATATTATACTAAAAAAAGAAACAAACCATCTTAAACATTTCTCATTTAAATGATGATCTCATAAGCTAAAGGATAAAGAAAAATAAGGTTGTTAGTCACCATTAATTAAAAAAAACAAAAAACAATTGCATATATTATGTTTAACTAAATTAGGTTATTTTCACCATTCAAATAAATACTTCCATATAACTTAATATCAATTATAAATAAGCTTCACTGCTCAAATTTTTAATAAATTGCTGAGAATTTATATGGAAAGAATACAACTTAAACTAGAGCGCTATACAAAGAATATAAATTGCAACTTTTTAATATCTTCTGAAAAGCAATCTCTTATTATGAAGTTAACTTAACTAGGTAATTATCACAATTCAAATAATTATTTCAATGTAACTTGATACAATATATGTTTACACTTTAAATAGACAGTTAATAAAATTATTTAAGGTTACTTCACCAAAGAAAACATTCCCTATTTGGGTATTTCAATATAGTATAAAAAGCATATTATAAAAGTACTGAAATCTGGATTCAAGTTTGTAGTTTATTTTTTTGTTTGACTTGGATCCACCGTTGGAATGCTTCTGCATCTTGAGGAGTCACGTTTTCAGGTGAGGAAGGCGTTGGAAGATCAAATTGGATGCCTAAAGATGTTAATAGTTAGTATCCACTAGAAACATCGTTAGCTTGCAATTTTTGTCCTTGATGAATTACTAAAAGATCTGTAGGAGATGTCCAACAGAAACTAATCTTGTTATCGATTAATTTCTGGGTAATTATTTTTAGGTTCCATCTATGTTGAAGAGTTTCAGAAGAGAGGTCTAAGAGAGTGATTATTTTTGAATTTTGATAGGGTAGGCTGCCTTCTAGCCTGGATTTTTTAAAGTATGGCGTTCCTAGTATGGCTGTCTGGGAAGGTAGCCACAATGTCTCGAGGGTACTTTTCTGTTCTTTTAGTGATAGGGCCGAGGTGGTATGCAGTGTCTATAAGGGGGGGCTACGTTTTCTTCCAATTCTAGAGTTTTTGCTAACCAATTAGCCAAAAAAATCTTAAGTTCAGACTCACCCTCTGCTTTCTTCGGTAGGCCTCTAAATTTCAATTTTTGTTCTTTTAATTTATTTTCAAGCGCCATGATTTTAGTCCGTGCCCAGTCCTCTGATTTTTGAAGATCCTGAATTTCTTGTTGTGCCATTATGGCTCCCTCCAGGGCTGTTTCTGCTGCTTGTGAGACTTCAGAAAGGGTTTCAGTTATAGACTGGAGTTCTTCAGTTAAAGGTTTGATGACCTGATGAACTTGCTCTACAATGTTTTCTTCTAATTTTTGTATGGTGGTGAAAAAGTTGTACTGAGAAAGAACAGTTCCGTCGTCTTCTAGAGTGCTGGCATCCGCCATTTTAGGTGCTTGTGTTGAAGCGCGGCCTTTTGTAGAGCTCTCGTCTTCTTTGGCAAAGAATTTTGTCATCTGTATTGGAGCCATGGAGTTTTTTTTGCTCTTGTATTAGTGTTTTCCCCCATGATGTTTGCTGGTAAAATAGTCGTCGTAGAAGGAAGTTAATACGTCTTAGAGTGGGTAGGGTGGAGGAGACGAGCTGTTATGCGTCCGCTATTGAAGCTCGTGTAGCCACGCCCCCTTTTTGCAGTTGTTTAATCATTGTGCATATGCACACTGAAAGAGATGCAAAGGATCAAAAGGAATGAAAGCAGCAGCAAAATTCCTTTCACTGAATAAAATGTGATAATTCTTAATGCATTGTTTCACTTTGAAACAAGGTCCAATTGATTTGGAACTACAAAATCTGGGGAGAAATGTGGGTGGGAATACTTTTGGGAGTGTTCCTGGTACTGTATTTGGGTAGTGTCTCTTAAATAATACACAGTATCCTGTGATGACATGTATCAATTTAATTACCTTTTAAATGATCTTGAACCAATCCTGCACTTTATTAAGAATTAATTAGGTATGAGCCTGGCTAAAGAACTTGGCCCAGGGTTTAAGTATTGGAGGTTTTTTTGAAGGGCATATACAATATTGTAATACAGGCTCCCTCTGCCATGTATATCATGATGCCATCCTGTCCGTTTATACAGCTTCATGAATCATGAAAGAAACCTTTATTTTTTCTTCATTGGAACAGGATTACAACCTGGGCTGGCTGTGTCCCCTAGGTCTCCGGGCCTCATTATTCTTTCTCCATATTCAGGTCCTGAGATGGAGTATTCCACATAAACTGCTCTTAGGTTTAGTTTTATTGCCCCCAATGTAAATCTATACAGTTTGACTTCAATATTACTATTTGCTTATGCGATCTGCTACTTCATCGAAAAGTACCACTTCATTAGCTATTCCCATGAACATGTTGTAGATGGCAGAAGCCTGAGCGCCTGTCAGCTGTGCTCCATGTCTTAAGTAATCTCTGCTTGAAGATATTATATCAGCCTACTTTATCTACAATTTTATATACACGCAGGCTTTTCTATTTCCCTCAGTACTTCAAGCACCTCAATGATGTCCTGTAATTTATCTTGTGTTCCCCCCCCCCAATGGATTACCAGTCATACCAGGTAGTTAACCGTATCTACCTAATACTGTAAACTTTTAAAAAGGAGTTATAGACATATACCATCTGGGGGGAAATCATGAAATGAAGGTAATAATCTTAGTCCATCTTTTTCAAAAATCTAGTATAGTATGTGGACATTTAGCTATGCAAGTCCATTATTGCTAATGGCTCCAAGCATTTTCTTTCCTTCATCACAGTGCTGATAACACTTGGTCAGCTTTTTATCTGTCTGAAATATTGACAGTAGAAGGAGCTTTTCCCTGAGCCAGGCTTGACTATTGCCCTGTTCTTATAAAGTCATCTTGCAAATGCTCTTAGAAATTAATTTATTACAACAAATGCAAAAAAGCCTCAGCCTGGTGTGGAGACATTTGCAGTTGCTGTAAATTTAAAATCATTTACTATTATCTAGATATGCTGAATCCCACTGTCTTCTCTTCTACTGAAATCAGTGGGGCTTAAAATAATTTTTGTTAGAATGTGTCCCTTGTTTTTTAAAGGCCAACCTTTGTTGAAATTGTAAAGCACTCCATGGAGTTGGTATTGTGAATCTTAGGAATATTGGTTTCACAGAGCAAAAAACACAGAGCTGAAGCAAACTTTTTCTTAACATGTATACACATATCATAAAATTCTCCTTAGCACTTAGCAGAACTTTATAGATAACCAAGCTTCCATGAAAGGAGAGTTTATCTTGGGGTAGTTTAGTCATCTATTATTGGATATAAAGCAAGTAAGAGACCCGACCTGAGAAGTGCTGGAAATAAGCAACTGGGTTATGTGGAAACATTTCCAGATTGTTGAATCCCTTCAATTCCTGTAGTCACAATCAAATATCTCCTAATTTACAACTAGGTAGTAGGATACATTGGCCAATCATTCTGAGTTATCAATATGAACAAGGAATGATCAGCCAGTGTACAGGATTAACCCACTCAGTCCAGTCCAGGAATGCGAGGGAATCCAGTATTTCAGCACATTAAACAATAAACCACAAGATAGTAAGAACATAAGAACATAAGAGATGCCAATGTTGATTCAGGCCAAAGGCCCATCAAGTCCAACACTCTGTGTCACACAGTGGCCAGAAATACCAGTGCCATCAGGAGGTCCACCAGTGGGGCCAGGACATTAGAAGCCCTCCCACTGTTGACCCCCCCTAGCACCAAGAAGACAGAGCGTGAGAAAGGGAGAAAAGTACCTCTTTCTCTACCTGCTCTTTCCCATGCATAATCTTATAAACCTCAATCATGTCACCCCTCAGTCGTCGTTTCTCCAAGCTAAAGAGCCCTAAGCGCCTTAACCTTTCCTCATAGGGAAAGTGTTCCAACCCTTTTATCATTCGAGTTGCTCTTTTCTGCACTTTTTCCAAAGCTATAATATCCTTTTTAAGGTGTGGTGCCCAGAACTGCACACAGTATTCCAAATGAGGTCTCACCATTGATTTATATAGGGGCATTATTATATTGGCTGATCTGTTTTCAATACCCTTCCTAATAATCCCCAGCATAGCATTGGCCTTCTTTATTGCAGTCACACACTGTCTCGACATTTTCAGTGAGTTATCTACTACAACTCCAAGATCTCTCTCTTGATCAGTCTCTGCCAGTTCAGACCCCATCAACGTGTATTTATATTTAGGATTTTTGGCTCCAATGTGCATCACCTTGCACTTGGCCACATTGAACCCCATTTGCCATGTTGACGCCCACTCGCCCATCTTTGACAGATCCCTTTGGAGTGCCTCACAATCCTCACTGGTTTTCACCACCCTGAACAACTTCGTATCATCCGCAGATTTAGCCACTTCACTGCTTACTCCCAACTCCAAATCATTAATGAACAAGTTAAAAAGCAGTGGACCAAGTACTGATCCCTGTGGTACCCCACTGCTTACCCCCCTCCACTGGGAGAACTGCCCATTTATACTCACTCTCTGTTTTCTATTAATTAGCCAGTTTTTGATCCATAAAAGGACTTGTCCTTTTATCCCATGATTTTTGAGCTTACTTAGGAGCCTTTGATGAGGAACTTTATCAAAAGCTTTCTGGAAGTCAAGGTAAACAATATCTATTGGATCCCCCTCTCTGGTTTTCAGAACAATTTGCCACCAGAATCTCTTTCACTAGTCCCAGCCTTTCCTAAGGGAGAGATTCAAGCCCTTAGTTGGCATCTGGGTTTTACACAACACTATTTACCCTCCAATGGTAGCGTATGTGGTCAGCATCAGCCACAAGATCTAGCCTTGGAGCTCAGTTACCAACAAACACAATTAGAAATAAGAAGGATCTTTATTCAGTACAGAGCATAGCAAACAGACTATTAGAGGATACTGAAAACAATAAAACACCTAGGGCTATTTGCCTTAACTACACATTAATGATTCATAATTAGCAAATTCAGTAACTTCCAACAGTCCAAAATAGTCCAAGGGATTTTGAATGGAAATCCCATTGTGCACAAACATGTGGTTCACTTCACAAAGCAGCTCTTTGTTTCCCAAGAGACAGCATTTCAGATGCAATAAAATAGACAATGACAAGTGGAGAGAAGAGAGAAAGATAGAGCAAGAGATTCACTCTCATAGGGATCAATCAATTATACCCCAATCTAATCATGATTAGCCGTGGCCATTCAGCCAATCACGAGTGGACAGGGTGTGTGCCCAATTGTTGGTTGTCATAGCTACACCTCAGGTGTGTGTATAGATTGGTTAGAAGTTTGGGGCCCCTCCTGCAGTCAGGTGACCCAAACTCCACAGCTTCTTCATTGCCTATGTGACATGTTCAACGTAGCCCAGGTGCCTTCAAGTCTAGCTTTTAGCATGGACATGTGAAGAATGTGGGTTATAAAGTTGTTCAGGCCATCTGGCCTCACCATTTGGCTTGCAACAGGAAATACGGCACAGCCTGTCATCAGAATGTAATCACAGGAGAAGGCATGTGAATATAGAAAGCAGAAAGCAATATTTCTATACAGCCAGCATGTTTGGGAGAAGGCTATTTTGGCTGTAATCCTAGAAGCACTTTCCTGGGAGTAAGTTTAGTAAACCTGTTTAGGGTTGTTCCCTTAATTATACAACAGGAGCTCTAATTAACTACACAACAGTGAAATCTGTCTTCCTGTTGAACTTCATCTGTGAGTTGAACATCTGTCAGTCATGATTTTGTCACTTGAACCACCAAAATTTGAGATGAGCAAGAAAATATTGGAAATCCTTCAGTACACCTAGAATAACCCTATTGAAATCACAAGTGTAGAGAACCAGTGTGGTATAGTGGTTAGAGTGATGGACTATGATCTGGGAAACCCAGGTTCAAATCCTCACTCTGCCATGGAAGCTCACTGGATGACCCTCCCTCAGCCTAACCTACCTCACAGGAGCAGGAGAGAATTACATAAGCCACCTGGGGTTCCCATTGGGGAGAAAAGCATGGTATACATATCTAAATACATTAAATAAATGCGTAGCCAGTCATGCATACATAGTTTTCTTTTTTTAATATAGAGTTCTATTAGAAGAAATGGGCCCCTATTATTAATTTCTGCATTAGATAAAATGCCTAGCAGTTTACTGTTCTATGTAAGAGACATACTTTCTGAAATTCAAAATTATATTGTTTGTAAGGATTAAGGCTTTGTTTGGACTTTCACTTTTCTTCATCTTATTACACTGACATTAATGTCCAGTTTTCAAAGAATCCAGCATGGATCTACTAGGAATCTTCACCTACTAATGACATTAACTAGTCAAAATGTGATCTGAATCCTTTAGTGTAGTTTATCTAACTGCTAAAAATAATAACTGTTGATAAACTTCAGAAAGCTTTGGAATACGGCTACTTACCGATGGCCGGCCACCAGCTGTGTTGACGGGGGCCGCTTTTGCCTCCTCTTGAAGGAGAACGGACAGGACTTACTCAGATCATCTGGGTGGTTGGGTGCGGGTGGAGCTGGTACCTCTAATTGTTAGCCAAATTGCCTTGAATTATTAATTAGTCTAGGGGAAGTTATGATTATTAATTGGCAATAGGCAAATTAGGGTTCACACCAATGTATACAGAAGTCCCACCTTTGCTGTAAGCACCAGAACAGACACAGAGACTATTCAATTAAATATAATGTCTTTTTACTGGGGAATATATATATCATTCAAACAATACAGAACCACACACACATTTATACATATGCTAAGAAATAAAGATAGATACTTAACACAGTTGCTTTACCAGGGCATTCGTTGATTGGGCAATATTTACCTGTCTTCATTGATTGAGCCATTCCAATGGAAGAATGGAGGGGTTTATAAATAGAAAATGGGGAACACGTGCTCTGGACCAGCAGAACCACATGGACTCTAGGTGCAGACTAGAGGTTAAAGATGGAGGTAGGGTATATGGATAGCAAGCTGGAAATAAGAGGGTTAAAGCTTCGATAGGGGTCGTGGAGAGGGTAAGAGAGAGACCATGTGGTCAGGCAGCATCTTTTATAACGTGGTGTGGGGGGCAGGCTAGGCTGGCCACATCCCCCTGTGACACCTACTGTTAGTCCATCCCATAAAACATACTATTGGCTGGCTGGAAGAGGGGAGGGGGACTAAGGAGTGGTCAATATTGAGAGCTAGAAACTTAGACTGAGGACTGGCACCTGGATGAAGGATGATTGAATCATGAAGGCTGATTGAATCATGAAGCCTGATTGAATCATGATGTTAGGACTATTGTCTCTTGATTAGATTTGTAGGTAGTTGGGAGAGGGGGAAGAGAGGTTGCCTACATGTGTTGGAATAAGCTCCTAATGGCATCTGGAGTTCTCTGTCCTCATGTTTTCCATGGCATGGCGTCTGAGGCTTTGTACAGGCTTATGGAACTGCTTCATCTCACAGCAGGTGAGATGTCTAGTGACTCTGGACTTTCACTGTGGCAGCAACACTAAAGGAAAGTGTCCCTCTTTCAGGTGTGCAGTCTCAACAGGTATTCCCAGGTCTCCATGTTGTACAGTCCCTCTGCACAGTTCATATTCCATAAAACCACATTGATAGGCTTGCATGGCAACATAATGGCCAATGCTTTCCCAGCCCTCTCAGTCATCGCCCTGTGCTCGGCCCACCCTCCCACCCTAGCTTCATTGCAGGCTAGTACCAGACAAACAGATGTTGAGCATATGTTGTATGGAATGGAAAAAAAGTAGGAGCATTCCAGTAGGTAAGCTCCCTCCAGACTTCATTAACATGTTTAAGGTCACCCTGGTTCTGTCTAAAGTCTCTTCACGATCCAAATAATCTCAACAGAAGCACAAAGGAGCTTGGATACCACCCATCCCTAATACTCCCATGAGGTCCTCTTGCCCCCCTTGCCACCAAATTCTTCTTCTAGTGTTGGGGGCAGTGCTGGGGTAACCTCCTGGTAGTAGAAGTATCGATATTAAATACTGTTGCTACCAGGCAGCCTAGAATAGATAGCACCAAATGATTCCTGGCCCCATGCATTGAGCATATTCACAACCAAAACATCATATTCCAAGTGGACCAGTGGCAACAGATGTTACTAAGCATGCTTGCTGAAACATCTACTGCAGCTAGGACACCTTGGAAATGAAGTTCTCAGTGCATCTCAGCTCATATATGAAGCAAGTTTGTAAAATCTGTTTACATGCCAAATGTATGTAATAAAAATAAACAATAAAGTCTCTAGGAACTAGTGCCAGAAAAAGGGCTGTCCATGATAAATAAGAGATCATTGGAGAGTATGCAGTTCTGGAACTCTAAAATAGGTATAAAAGTGACCTGCGTCACAAGGGTGAGCAGAGGCTGAACGCAATGAAGTATACAACTTCTTACACAGTTGAAAGTAGCATAGGGATAATAAATCATCGTAAATAATATTGGTGGAGGAGGTAGCAAAAAAGCCTTTATAGTATAGAAATACATAGCAGAATGGAATTATTTGGATGGACAGTGTTCTTTTATGTATACATTGCAAATCTAAATAAAAAATTAATGTTGTTGTTAGTTTGGAACAGTACATAAAACAAATACTGCAACAGTGCATATAATGAAGGATGTTGATATGATGTGTAATCACTTCATGATGTTTAATCTTTTTCACAGCAGGATGTCAACAGACGGTTAATGAAGGACGAACTTCCCCAGAGCTACCGTTCGTTTCGAACTCTCTTTTTCACACAACGGTCTCAGTTCCAAATCCATACATCACGAGACCTTTAGTCCGCCTGACTTATTCATTCCGTTGCCAAGAGCTTTTGAAATTCTGCATTGAACTGGAAAGAGTTGTTACTAAAGGTCTCGTGATGTTTGGAAACATGATATCTGTAGTAGCATTGCTGTAATGAAAATAGATTTGTCCTAGTCAAATACGTACGAACAATCTTCTTCACCCTACACAAATTAATAAAGCATTTTGCTTTTGCACAAGTATGCTCAGACCCAGATGGCCCAGGCTAGCCCAGTCTTATCAGGGTCATCCCTGGTTAGTATTTGGGTGGGAGACCACCAAGGAAGTCCAAGGTTGCTACACAGAGGCAGGCAATGGCAAACCATCTCTGTTACTCAGTTGCCTTGAAAATCCCATGAGTTCTGTATAAGTCATTGGCGACTTGACAACACTTTGCACACACGCCTACCAGAAAGCTTTCCAGCCCAAACTTTGGTGAGTTTATTTGTTCCGAATGAAGCAAACTGTTTTTATGTCTCTGCTGAAGAAGGTCACTGTGTCAAGAATAATTAGGGGGAATGGCACTGCAAAACTTACTGGATGAAATATTGTATATTTCTTACTTTCAGTTATTGCTTCCTTGGTTGAATCATTAACATTTGGCAGATTTGTTGCTGAGTTTGTTGTTCTGCTTTGTAAGTTCGGGTTAAGTTGGATGTAGCTTGAGCTTGCACTTTTCCCGTGACTTGCAAGTCCCTGACTTGATTTTTTTTTTCACCTGCTGGACTTTTGCTTTGGCTTATATTGTAGTCTGATCGGATAACATTTCTATTTACTTTTGTTTGCACGTGGTTACACTTCCTCTTCAGACAGAAGAAGGGCCACATCAAGCAGAATAACTAAAAGGCCTTATGGTGGGTGACGTAAGGCTAACAGATTTATTTTTGGTGGGTGAAAGCATTTAGCTTTTATGGTATTACAGGATGCTTTATAAATTGTTGCTGTTTTACAGGATGGACTAACTCAGATCTCCCTTTCCCCCTAATATAATGTAATGAGGACAAAGCAAAAACCATTGCAGTATATTTACAAACTGATGGGGAAATTTGGAAACTGGTTTAGTAAATATTTCTTGTGTGCATTGGTTTCTGTCTCCTCTTCATTCGACACTTCCACTACCGCCTATTATCTGTCTCAGATCACTTCTGATCTTTTATTCATCATGTGCTTAGCCTAATCAATAAGCAGCCACCCTTGGTGCGGAATTTCTACTTTGTTGTGTGCCTTCAACTCTTCTAATCTTATATGCTCAGATTCTGCCTTGGCTGGAGTACTTGTTGTCTAAATTTGCTGTGTTTCAGATCATTACACTGACTTTAATTTTGATGTATTTGTATTTTACCTAGCTCTAGTCATGGTCTTTCCCCTTGATTGGTTTAATTACTTTTTCCCTGTGCAATGTTTGTACTACAGAAGCTGATATTTAATACAGGTTTACGTTGAACACAATGGAAATCATGAGTCTCCACTTAGTTTCTGGGATAATGTCGAAATGTTGTGTTTTACTGTTTAAAACTCTGTGAAACATGATGAATGAGGGAACTGTTTATTTTGTGTATCTTTGTAGCAGTTATTCTGCATGTTTTCAACATAAGAAGCTTGCGTATGTGATCTGTTATTCTGGGATAGCATCACTGATCTCACTTTGAGATCACGTGTGTTAATTCAAGGGTGAGACATCAAAAGCCAAAAGAATCAACAACCCCTGCAAAGATACTCAATCTTGTTTTCTTATATATATATATATATGACATGGCTTCTGTCTCTCACAGTTCCATAGAGTATACCTGTTTCATATATTTGTGTTGTAATGAGTCATCACATGGAAAGAAGCCTCCCTGTGGGGCCTCCAGACTTCATGCATCTACAGGCAGACATGTCTCTAAGAGTCCCCTTCTGGTCCTCTCAACATTTTAGCAAAGGTCTGTGATGTACTGACCTCCAAAAGCAGGATGCTTAGTGCATCAAATTCAGAGAGCTGGGAGATTAAGGGTTAATGCCTCACTTTGAAGCACAGGTTGATTAACAGGCTGCTTGCCTGCGTGCACCCCCCCTTCTCTCTGATTGGTCAGTGCCAGCTGAGGAGACCCTTAAGAACAGCTGAGTGCTGAGGAAAAGGGTCTTTTTTTGTCTTGCTTCATCTCTGGTGAGTCAGAAGCCAGACAGGTGGAGTTAGTGTGTCTGTCAAAGGGAAACAGACACAGCTCCTTGCCCTGTGTAACATCAAATCTGAGGGAAAGTTCCCAATAAGAACATTAGTCTAAGCAAGAGGAATTGGTCAGTAGGTTGAAGCTGCAAGTCTAGCCAAACAGAAAGGAATATTGCTTCTAGGAAAAGGAGAATATTTCCTTCTCAGTTATTCAGTGGGTTCAGTTTTGAAGGGACCCTTGGATTGGGTGAAAAAGGAAACAGTTTTAGACTCCTCTAGAGTCAAAGGGAGAGCTGTAATCCCATAGGGAGGGGGGGAAAGTACTAGGAAACTAAGATAGTTATATGAATCTTTATTAAAACACATTGTTGCTGTTAAGAAATCTCCAAGGCAAACAAACCTCTCACTGTTAAGAACTGAGTCTCTAAGAAACCAAGCTTCAACAATACTTTTGTAGCCTTTTTCAAATATCATAATTTGTAAATATAACAAAATTTACCTCTGTTTTCTCATCCCTTGCCTATCTCTAACCCAACCGTGACTCTTTAATAAAGTCATCATTCTTTTTTAAATTTTACTTCATGTCAAGTGCCATTTACAAGGAAAATTATAATTGGGCTCCTGCTTATCTACAATGAATCTTTGGTCTGAGCAAGAGCCAAATATATTCTGTAAAATAGGATGGGACATGCAGAAAGTCATAAACCATTTATTGCCACCCAAGCCGGAATAAAGAGGCGGACACGAATGTTGGGTTAACTATAGGACCACTTTGTTAACAATCAACTTTAACTGGAACTAACGGCAAGGGCAATGCAGTTTGCGGTATGGTCAAGGCCAGGGGTCAAACAACCCCTCCCTTGCCATGTGATATAGGGCGAGCCACCCTGCCCCGAGCGAGAGCCATCAGCCGTGGCTCCTGCCCAGCTGGCTGGCCATTGTAGGATAGCCCTATAGGCCCATCCCCCAGACCACAAGGTCCAAAGGGAGGACCCAGTCAGGGCAATCCTAAAGGCAGTCTGTTTTCCCTGCCCCATGCTGCCAGGCACAAAGACTGTACTCACTCGACCCCTTCAACCCCAAAGAAGGGGTGTCAGCTGGTGCTCACCAGACCACAATCTGTCTGAGCATAGAACCCTGCCACCGCTAAGGCCAAGCCTCTGCTTAGGCATTCACGTCCCTCAGGAGGCCCAAGGCCCCCCGAAGCCCTTGCTGCAAGTCTTCCAGAAAAACTTCCATGCCCAACTCAGACAGGTGTATATCATCCTGCCCGTACAACTCAGCATGCCCCGCATGTATGCCAGGGTGTGACAAAAATAGGCCCAAACCATTCTCCAGAGTCCACTGCAAATCCTGGTTCACCTTGCAGCACACTTTGTCAATGGCAAGTGGGTTACCCACTCCTTGCCAGACCCTAAAAGGGGTCATAGCAGACCAGACAATCAGGATCTCCAGCTTAGGGGCTGGGTGCTTTCCCTTAGAGTGGCCAAAACCCTTCTTGGGAGCCATGCTGCCTGCACCCAAGCTGGCCAAGAAAGTGATATAAGAACATTCCTCCTCAGCTTGCAACAGCCACCCGGCTCCAACACAAAGAGGGCCCACCTAGGCTGGGTCCTCAAAATGGCTGACCACAGCTATGCACAAAATGACCACCTTGGTGAAGAGACAAAATGGCTGCCTGAGCTAGGACTCAAAATGGCTGTCCCTGGTGGGGCACTAAGAGCCACCACCAAAAGCCTTGAATGGCCATGAACCCAGAAAAAATGGCCAGGAGGGACAAAAGCCAGCCACACTGGGGCTTGTTGCCTCAAAGAAAAGGAGAAGGGGGGGCGCAAGGACGCACATGTCACCTACCCCCAGAATCCTACCCCAGCTATGGCCCAAGGGAAGTTAAGGGGAGTCCCGACCCAAACCAGGCCAGCCCCCAATGCCCAGTCAGGCCCAGTCCACCCCCTGCAGTTTCGCCGTCTGTGGCCGCTGCCGGTATGAGCCCCACACCCTATTTCAGCACCCCAATCACTGCATGCCAGAGCCTAGAGCAGGCGCGTGTGCCACAGGCCCTGCGCCAGCCAGAGTCTCAGGGCACACAGAACATGCCATGCCTGGCCTTCCTGGCCGTGTGCTGCCACCGGGCCATTCGTTGCCACTGCGTCAGCCACCCTCAAACCAAGCGCCAGAGGCCTTCGCTGCTCCTGCGCCATCTGCTGCAGCCAATTCTGACCAGCCGCATGCTTCTGCTGTGACCACCACTGACTCACCAACAGCCTCAGGGTGCAGCACCTCCCGCCGCCGAGCTCAGCTGCAGTAGCTGCGTCGTGAGGCCATTGGCCCGACGAGAAGCTCTCCCGCGCGCCCACAGAGCAGGTAGGCCCTGAAAAAAAGCTGTGCTGCAGAGCTCCTCCTCGCCCCGAAATCCGCCCAGAACTGAGGCCGAGGAGGGCGGGGGTCAAACTATAAGCTGTTCAGCCCCGCCCCCTCCAAGGACCCATATGCAGCATTTTGCCACCAAAACCAACGGCCCGCCTCTCCAGCTGGGAGGCAAAGGCATCTCTCCAGCCCCATGGCTGCAAGGTCCGAGGGCTGTTTGAACCGGATTATGACATGCTACCAAAGGGCTACCGAGGGGCTGCTCAAAAAGAGTAGGAACAGCTATTTAACATTCTGGTGTGTGTGTGGGGGGGAAATCTGTGTCACAGAAAAAGAAGCAGCAGGGGTCCATCATATCTTTTTAAAACCTCTTGGGGGGAACAAGGAGGTTTAGTCAGGATAGACCTTTCACATGGGGACTAACCTTTAAAAACATTTCCATCTGTCTCCACAGCTCCATACTCATTGACAGGGATGGAGGGGCTTCCCACGCTGTTTCCAGTGGCAAAATGGCTCTGGATGGACACCTGAACCTCCTCCTTCCCCTTGGTGTGTTTGGAGACATGTGGAGTGATGGAGAGATTTTTAAAGGTTAGTAATTACGTGACTGAGAAGTGGGGCTTGGCATCCATGACCCAACCCACGAAACACAACATGTTTTGGCCCCTGCTCTCTCTCGCAAAAACTAAACAAGGCAATGCATTGCAATGAGAATGGGTGAATGCTGATTTTTCCCTTGCCTCCATGTAGAGATCTTATGTAAAACTAGCAGCTGCTAATTATTTTATTTTAATTTTAACGTGCTCTGCCTCTGAAAACGTAGGAGGACAGATTTACACAGAAATAAGAAAAACCTGACTAAGTTATGGTCAAGCTAAATATAATATTCACGTTCCATGACTGGAACTCCAAATATGTAGTTTGGCCCATAATGAGTAGGAGTGTGTATAAGGCAGATTGGGACTGAAGTGCAGGGGCAGTTTAAAAAAAAAAAAGTTTCCTGAGCCTTTTCCCTAATGCTCAAGCTATCTTCCTGAGATATTTTAAGATCTGATGGGGGAAAGTGATACCCATATTGTGTCTTGTCTGTTTCCACACCTGAGTTTAAAGCAGTCCAAAGCAGTGACTTCCAGGTGGAGAAGAGTTAACCTATATTTCATAGTGCTGTGATCTCAGTCCAGATTTGCCATTCCCTTCCTCCCCTTCGTTCTTCTTAGGACCATATTAAACACCTGTAATTTTAATCACATTAACTCCAGTGTTACATAGAAGCACAGAATCACAGAATCATAGAATCACAGAGTTGGAAGGGGCCATACAGGCCATCTAGTTCAACACCCTTCTCAATGCAGGATCAGCCTAGCATCCCTGACAAGTGTTTGTCCAGATGCTGCTTAAGGACTGCCAGTAAGGAGGAGCTCACCACCTCTCTAGGCAGCTGATTCCACTGTTGCACAACTCTTATTGTAAAAAAACCTTTGTCCTAATATCCAGCTGGTACCTTCCCACCCTTAATTGAAATCTATTATTGCGAGTCCTACATTCTACTGCCAACAGGAACAGCTCCCTGCCTTCCTCTAAGTGACAGCCCTTCAAATACTTAAAGAGAGCAATCATGTTTCCCCTCAACCTCCTCTTCTCTAGACTGAAGAAGAAGAAGAAGAAGAAGAAGGCTCTGCAAGCTCTCTAGAAAGTTTTTTGAGCACTCTTGGGTGCATCCCATCTGGCCTGGGGGATTTGTACTCATTCAATGCAGCCAGGTGCTTATCAACTACATCTCTGCCCATGTCATCCAGCAGTCCAGATGCCGTGCCTTGCCTACTACCATCTCTTCTTCAGGGGAAAAACTGAGGCAAAATAGGCTGTCCTCCGTCAGAGTTTCTCCGTTTTCACCCAACAGTGGGCCCATCACCTCTTTTATCTTGCGTTTGCTCCTCACATATCTGAAGATTTTCTTGTTGTAGCAAGCCTCTCTGGCCAGCTTTAGCTTGCTGTGAGCTTTGGCCTCTCTGATGGCTGACCTACAGGGCCTAGCAACCCGCAGATACTCTTCTTTAGAGTCTGTGCCTCCATTTCTTGAATGTTTCCTTTTTCTCCATTAGTTCATCACGCAGTTCTCTGTTCATCCAGATTGGCTTCTTGGATCTCCAACCATGTTTCTTTTTTGTTGGAATAGCGACAGCTTGAGCTTGTAAGAGCTCTTGTTCTAGGAGACCCCACCCTTCACTTGCTCCTTTCGTTTCCAGCAGTCTCACCCATGTAGTATGGCTCTTAATTTTCCCCCAGATCATAGGGCAAGTGAAAATGGCTCCTCATTAAAATTCATTTTCAGATTCTTGGGTTCTGACTGATCTGGTCCAAAGTGGAATTGATGAATTAGAAACCCTCTATTGTTCCAATTTTTATTCATAAGGGTGTTTTTTTTAAAGACCACTGTGTGTACACAGTTTTCTGCAGAGCTCAGTTGCTTTGTGTCTTTTGCACTTCTCTACAGATACATTCATAACGTATCAATGAAAAACTGCACGATCATGTGATATAATCATGTGAATATATGTAAATTTGTGTCAAGATTATTTCCTGACCCACTCATTCTCCTCCAGTATGCAGGAACACATGAATGCATTAAGAAAGCGTAGCACAAAGAGTATCTGGATAATCCTGACAATAATTTCAGGATTGCTCTTTTGCAGTATTTGATCAATAGTTATATAAACATCAATATTGTGGTGGGGGGAGGAGGTGCAAATCATTGGGAAATAATGAACAGTGTGGCCAATTGCTCCAGTTCTGAAAATGCTTTTAGAAATTTTCCAAGCTAAACCAAAATTCAAGTGGAGTGAAATGCAGTGCTGGATAAAATGTTAGAAGCACGAAGGATACCAGAATATTGATCTTAAACAGGAATCTTTCTGTCCTTGAGAATCATGCCATCATCTCAGCCTTTGGTACCCAGGTTGCTGACAGCAAGCCATATGATTCAGTGGTTGTTAGTTTGCTGATGATACGAACAGGACTCAGTTTAGATCAGCCTTTGAGGCAGCACTGCAATCATCATTTTGGGCAGCTGCATTGAGATAGTAGTCCAGTAACTCCATTTGTGGCCCTGAGCTGCTGTGACCACCTTGTCATGGGTTGCTGTGCCCTTTTCCCAGCTTCTGCCATGGAACTGAGATGGTTAGGTGAAGATGCATTTAGTTGTGGAGTACTCCTATATGGTACCATTATTGGCCATGTGGGATACTGAGCCAGCAGATACTTAACTTGTCAAAATCCATCCATTAAAGTATCTGGATGTAAATGGAACAAGTTGTATAGTCTGAGCTTCCAAAATTCTTTTTCTCTGGGGACTGAAAAAGTTATCCCAGCAGTGCTGTCCTGTTGGCAACTATTACAGGTACCAATATTAATCAGTTCTCTAAAGATAAGTAAAAATGTAATGGGGCAGCACACATTTGATTGAATTAGGATGAAATCATTTTTGTGAAATATAAAAATGCATATACATTGTTGTTGCTAATAATATGTTGTGTACTAGATGCATGAAGAGGACCAACCTCCGCATTACAAATGGGCCATGAAATTAGGCCAGGAGAAGTTAAATGACTTGACTAATGTTCTGCGCTGTGTCTGTGGCAGAACTTAGTGCA
>NW_015174297.1:148062-158907 GCF_001447785.1 Gekko japonicus
AAAGCTCTTCTAATACATCAAATCTTATCAAATGACTCTAAACTTATCTTGCCTTTGTTTTCACCAAGGTTTGCTGTAAATCTTCCTAACTAGAGAGCAACAGGACTGGTGTCCTTGCTAAAAAGAGAAGATTGATTTACTATATTCATACAGAGGCAGCTGCTTCCAGTGGGTACATAATAATGAATGTAAGCCTGTAGACACTTAAGAAAGTCTTAAAGACTGGAAAATATTATAAATGTTCATAGAACAGAAAATCTGAAAATGTTCTATACATATATATATATATATATATTGAATAACAGTAAAAAAGACGAAAAAAGTATGGTATCTATGCAGTTTCTTTTTCCTCAGATACTCTAATTGATTGTTCATTGGGCCCAGTCAGCCAAAAGTAGAGAGAAACTTTGTACAGACATCATTAGTTTTTCTCCATTTAAAGATTAATCATGAAGAGCTCTGGCTCTTTAATTCTGTAATTTGTATATTTAATGGGCTGCTGCAGAATCTATGACAGTAATTAGCATAGCCTGAAAACTCATTAATACGCAACAACATGATTAATGCAACATTAATGCAAACATGACTGAAGTTATTTGGGTTATGTAGTAAGAAGATTAAAGCTAAAATGTCCTGTTTGTTTTACCACTAGTGGGTATAATATGGGTGGCAAAAAAAATAAAAACAGGTATCGGATTAGTCAAATTAATAGAGGATAACGTTATTGATTCTAAACCAAGATGATTTCCATGATCTAGGAAGTTAGGATGTGAAGAATACTATTGTTTACCCTTTTATTTGTCCATCATCTGTCTCAACAATATCTATACAAGATGCTGCTATCCTACTTTGAAGATAAAGTCATAAGAACATAAGAAGAGCCCTGCTGGATCAGACCAATAGTCCATCAGTTCCAGCATCCTGTCTCACATAGTGGCCAACCAGTTCCTCTGGATGGCCAACAACAGGGCATAGAGGCTGAGGCCTTCCCCTGATGCTGCCTCCTGGCTCTGGGGTTCAGAGCATTAGTGCCTCTGAATGTGGAGGTTCCCTTCAGTTACCATGGCTAGTAGCAACAGATTTATCCTTCATGAATCTAGCTAATCCCTTTTTAAAGTTATTTATCCCCATGGCTATCATTATATCTTCTGGCAGCAAATTCCACATTTTAATCACTCTCTGTATTTCCTTTTGCCTGTCCTAAACCTACTGCCCACCAGCTTCATTGGTTGCCCTCGAGTTATAGTGTTATGGGAGAAGGAGAAAAAGTTCTCTTTGTCAACTCTCTCCACTCCATTCATAATTTTATAAACCTTTTATATGCCCCCCCTTCCTCATGTCTTTTCTAAACTGAAAAGTCCCAGACTCTTCAGCCCTTCCTCATAGGGAAGGTGCTCCAACCCCTTAATCATCTTGGTTGCCCTCCTTTGTACTTTTTCCAGCTCTGCAGTGACCTTTTGGGGATATGGTCACCAGAACTGTACAGAGTATTCCAAATGAGGCTGCATCATAGATCTATACAGAGCCATTTTATTCTCAATCCCTTTCCTACTAATCCCTAACACAGAGTTTGGGTTTTTTTCATCACTGCACCACACTGGGTTGTCACTTTCACTGAGCTATCCACTAAGGATGTGCATTTGGCTCTGCTGAGCCGGGAAAAAAAACCCATATGATGTCTATATGGCATTATTCGGGCTCCCCAGAAGTCAAATCAGATTCTCTGATTCATCTTCCCGAATAGCTGTTGCCATATAGAAGCCAAATCTTAATCTCAGATGTGCCTCCCCAGTCTTTCCTCCCTTCTCCAGCTGGAGATGGGACAGGGAGGCTCATTTAAATGCATCCCAAGCACTCTAGCCTTCCCCAGCCTGCCCAGTTCAGCAGCGGGCTGAGGAAGGCATGGAGAGGTATTTAAACATGCCTCCTCAATCTCTCTAGCCTCCCCAATCTTTTCTCCCTTCTCTCACCAAAGAGTCCTGAGTAAACTTAGCAGTCATGGGATAAGAGAACATATTCTCTTATGAATTAAAAACTGGTTAAAGGACAGGAAGCAAAGAGTAGGACTCAATGGACAATTCTCACAATGGAGGGAAGTCAGCAGTGGGGTCCCACAAAGGTTGGTATTGGGGCTGGTACTATTTAATTTATTCATAAATGATCTGGAACTAGGGACAAACAGTGTACTGGCCAAGTTTGCAGATGACACAAAATTATCCAGGATGGTAAAAACCATGGATGACTGTGAAGACTTCCAAGAGGGTCTCCACAAACTGGATGAGCGGGTGACAGTGTGGCAAATGAAGTTCAATGGTGGTAAGCGTAAGGTAATGTACACTGGGACAAAAATCCCAACTTCAAATATAGGCTAATGAGGTCTGACCTTGCTGAGACTGAGAGGGAAAAAGATATTGAGGACATAGTGGATAGTAGGAGTATGCACCAAAAATAATAATCAGAATTTTTAGGGTTCGTATCTACCAAACCTGAAAAATTTCGGTATTTGCTGATATTCCTAAATTCCAGTATTGATATGATACTGGGGTTCAGGAATTATCAGAGTTGCAGAATTTATTTATTTATTTATTTATTTTTTATCCCACCCTCCTGGCCGAGGCCGGCTCAGGGTGGCTTACAAACAGATAAAATTCCCATAATACAATCATAATAAAATCACATACATTAATAAATACAGCATTAAAATTCAAACAAGATAAAGATTTATTGTCAAAAGTCCATGTGTATAATGTCTATCAGATCAGTGTTGTCTACATGCTTGTGCACTTTCTCAAAGAACTCCAAAAGTTGGTGAGGCAGGACTTCCCTTCACAGAAGCCATGCTGATTTTCCCTCAGCAGGCTTTGCCCCTCTACATGCTTAATAATTCTATCTTTGATTACAGTTTCTACTAATTTGCCTGGGACAGATGTTAGCTGACTGGCCTGTAATTTCCTGGTTCCACTCTGAATCCCTTTTTAACAATGGCTGTCACATTTGCTACTCTGAATTTAGTGATATGTTACATATATGGATTAGTAGATCAACTATGTCACATCTGAGTTCCTTAAGAACTCTCAGGTGTATGCCATCAGGACCTGGAAATTTATTTTTTAATTTCCACAGTGGGTCTAAAACTTCATCTCTGGTCACCTTAATCTGGCTCAGTTCTTCAGACTCCCTTCCTGAAAACAGGGATTGTGGCATGGTACACACCCCACACTTTCCACAGTGCACCCAGAAGCAAAAAAAGTCATTGAGTTTCTCTGCCATCTCCCCATCTTCCTTTAGCAATCCCTCTATTCCTTTGTCATCCAAAGGCCCCACTGCTTCTCTGGCTGGTTTCCTGCTCTGGACATATTTTTTAAAATGTTTATTGTTTGTCTTGATGCTTTTAACAACCTGCTCCTCAAAATCTCTTTTTGCATGCTTAATTATTGACTTTCTTTTGCCAGAGCCTGTGGGCCCTCCAAAGTTGGTTCTCTTCTCCATGTGTTTAGAATAAGACTGGTTTCTCAACAGTTCTCTGTTTCCCAAAACAATTGTGTTCCTCTTCAGTTGTATAGAACAGCAGATGTCTTCACTAATAACTAAAATACATACACTTTCCTCTTCAAGCTACAGTGCAAATCATGGAAAGAGTACATAATGGTCATCACATCGTGGTATAAAAAGCTGAGCAAGATTTAAAGTATGGAATAATTTATATGAGATTAAGAAATTTTGCATATGTTGAATGGAAAACCAAGTCTTAGGAAAGGATTGGAAACATATGCTAGGGAGTCCACTGCAAAGTCCTTTTATTTCCTTTCAGTATTTGAGAAACGTTGAAGTGAGACTCTAGTAAAACAGTTCTGGAAACTTGAGTATTTTTGTGTCACCTCTCTATTTATCAACTCTATCAATTCTTTATCCATCAAAATAATATTCAAAGATTGTCAATTAAAGGCAAATGATACAGCTCCAATGTGATGGCTTCTCCATACAATGTTAGTAACACATACAGTGAGTCACCATATGGGATTCTTCCATTGTCTACTGGTGATGTGAATGTGAATGATCCATGTGGCATCTTGGAGCAGCCACAACATAGAAAATATTTTCAAAATCCTCTGTGTGCTTTTAATTTGTGAGTTATGATAGGCTACTGTGGCTTAAAAATAATAGATCCCGCCTTTTTATTCATGCATGATCACGTCTACATAAGTATGGGTTGCCTTGGTTCAGACATGCCAGTTCCCCTTCAAATGAATGTATGAACTGACTTTTCTGAAAAGCATTGTATTTTACTATTCATTTATTTATTTTATTTTATTTATAAATTCAATTTATATACCGCCTTTCTCTGAATGTACAAGACTCAGGCCGGTTGACAACAACAACAAAAATACAATATGGTTGTGGTCACACATGCAAGATAAACCGGGGGGGGGGGGAGGCTATTCGCTCCGTAGAAAACAAAAAGAAATAAAACAGGGGGGGGGGGAGGCTATTCCCTCCGGAGAAATTTGACCAGCAGTTGCATGATCACACAGTCCTTTGAAGCTGCGGGGGCAGCCTGCCACTGTGTGATCAGACACAAACATGGGTGAGTCGGGGTGGGGTTTTTTTGCCATTTATTTCCATTTCTCTTAAATGGGGAATCGATTAATCGCATCTTAACACTGAGGGCTCCCTATGGAGTGTGCAATGATGTGCATACTGAGAAGGGGGGGGGAAACAATGGCACGGAGTTGGGATGGTCTGATCAGACCATCCCAACACCATGAGAGAGCGCTGGAGCGATCAGACAGGGGAAAGTCCGTCCATGGCCTGTAGCAGCCCGTTTGCTACCAGACTTTCCCTGATGTCTTTTTACTCTGCTTCTGCAGCGGAGCAAAACGGGTTGCCGATAGGTGCGGGGCGCTTCCCAGATGTTCGTGTCTGATTGTGCTCTTTAAATCTGCCCGGCATTCGTGCCTATGGTGCAGCTAATTGTGTATGTGATCACTCCCTATAAACCAAAAATAGTCAAGTTAAGATTAAGAATATTATAAATATTAAAAAACATTAGGAAAACATTAAATGGTGCCAAAATGAAAACTGTATGCATTACAGGCTGTAAAAGGCAAAGTGTGTGTGTGTGCCAGATAAGATGGTGTCCAGCAGCCCGTGTGTGGAAAAGATCCGGCAGAGGGACCTTATAATGGCTTTGGAGGACGTGGTGGATACAGGGCTGATTTTCAACCACTTGGAATACGAGTCGACTGTTATTAAGAACAACAGCCCCTGGAATGGGCCGGCAAAATCCACATGAAGTTTGTGGGTGGACTCCCACTGTGGGTGGACTCCCACTGCTGTGTTGGGGTGCTTGGAAGGCTCGGGTGGACTTCTTGGCATATTTTATACCCCCGGACCCATGTCTCGATCTCCGCATCAATCCCGGGCCACCATACGTAGCTCCGTGCAAGTGCCTTCATGCGGACTATGCCGGGTGTGCTTCATGTAGTGTGTGCAAGACCCGCTGCCTCATGGTTCCCGGTACCACAACCCTGTCTTCCCAGAGCAAACAGCCCTTGAGGGCTAGAGTTCATCTTTCCTAGACGTAAAAGCAGCAAACTCTGACCCCAGGGAAGCGGATGGCCACCCCCTTACCACCCAGCCCAAGACTTGGGAAAAGACGGGGTCCCAGGACGTATAGGAAGCCACGTCTGAAGCCTGTAGGGGAGGATCCAGGAGACCTTCCAGCAGGAGGACTCCCGGCACAGGAGCCGGATCCCCTTCCATCAAAGGAAGCGGTAGCCGGCTTAAGGCGTCGGCGTGCCCCATCGCCTTGCCAGGCTGGTGGATCAACCTGTATTGGAACCCTGCCAGGAACAGGGACCAGCAAAGAACGCGGGGCGACATGACCTGCGGTGTTTGCTTATCAGCCGTGAGTAACCCTAGAAGCGGCTTATGATCTGTGACTATCGTGAAGGTGCGGCCATAGACAAAGTTGTGAAACTTCTTCACCCCGGCCACGATAGCAAGCCCCTCCCGGTCAATCTGCGCATAGTTGCGCTTGGCAGAGAACAGTGTTCTAGAATAATATGCCATGAGGACCTCCCTGCCGTCTGGCAGGATGTGACCAAAAACAGCCCCGACGCCATAGGGAGAAGCATCACATGTGAGTATAACAGGCAGGGACTCATTGAAATGAGCGAGAACAGCATTAGAGGTTAACAAAGTTTTCACAACCTGGAACGCCGCTTCCTCCTGCGGTCCCCAAGCCCAAGGGGCTGATTTATCCAGGAGTCTGTGGAGGGGTTCTGCCACGGCAGCCTTGTGTGGCAGGAAGGCCTGATAAAAGTTTATGAGGCCCAGAAAGGCCTGAAGCTCCACCTTGCACTGCGGTGCTGGGGCTTCCACAATAGCTTTCACCTTGTCCTTTGTGGGGTGGAGGCCTGTCACATCCACCCAGTACCCCAGAAAGTCCACTTCCGGAACCCCGAGGAGGCACTTCTCCCATTTTACTTCAGACCGGCATTGTTGAAACGGCCCAACATGGAGCAGAGACGGGACACAAAATCCTCCGGGGTCGCAGCGGTGATGAGGACGTCATTGAAAAATGGCATCACGCCAGGGATCCCTTTTAACAAAGTGTCCATTAGTTGTTGGAAGATCCCGGGGGCCACACTGACTCCGAACTGCAGTCTCTTAACCCTAAATGCCCCCCGGTGTGTAACGATCATTTGGGCCATCGCAGTGGCCTCATTGACCAGCAACTGCTGGTACACCTGAGCAAGATCCAGCTTGCCAAAAATGTTCGCCCCTGCCAAAGACGCCAGCACGTGGCTCACTACTGGGACAGGGTATGAGTGCGCTTGGAGGGCTTGAGTTATAGTGCATTTATAATCCCCACAGATGCGGATGTCCCCATTCGGTTTTACGGGGGTCACTATTGGTGTTTCCCAAGGGGAATGGGAGACCAGCTCAAGAATGCCCTGGGCAACCAGCCAGTCCAGTTCGGCTTCTATCTTAGGCCGCAAGGAGAGGGGCGCGTGCAGAAAAACCGGTGGATGGGGGCTACCTGTGGGTCTAGTCACAATGACACTGGGGGACCCTTGTAACATCCCAGAGCCTCGTCAAAAACTGCAGGAAATTCCCAGCATGCCTCCCCCAAATCCTGAGGCGAATATTTATTAACCCCCTTGACGGTGATACCCAGGGCCTCGAACCAGGCCCAGCCCAGAAGGCTTACAAGGTTACCCTCTACCACCACCAAATCCAGATTCCCCACAAAGTCTTTATATTGCACTCGTAATGTCCCGACCCCCATGATTGGAATGGGATTTCGCTGAAAATCCACCAAACATAAGAGCGGGGGCTGAAGATGGGGTCCCCCCATTGGGCAAAGTTTGATCAGTGTGTCCACGGATATGATGGATGCTGGTGAACCAGAGTCCACTTCCATGGAGCAGGGGGACCCCTCGATGCAGAATTGTGCTTGGATCTTCAGGGTGGCAGTCTGGTTGGGGAGGTGTAGTACCTGCAGCGGCTGATAGGTCAGGTGGTAGAGATCAGAGGTCTCAGCAGCAGACTCGTGTGCGGTGGCAGCATGGCAGCGTGACTGCGAGGATGCCTGCATGTTCCGGGGGACCTTGAACCAGCAGACTCTGGCGAGATGTCCTTGCTTACCGCAGGTGTGGCAGGTCACGTCCTGGAAATGGCATGTCTTCCTTTCATGTGCCTCTCCACAGCTGGCACATTGGGAATGGCTGGGGGCCTTCCTGGCATGACTGGTGGATGGCGGCCCCTGCTGCTGCCGGAGTCGCGTTTGCCAGACGAAGCAGACATCTTCCTCATCTGAGTTCTCCGGGCTGTGTCCCGGGCTGACTTGATGTGCTGCAGCTGTTGGGCGCTCCTTGTGTGATGCCTCGTGTGCTAGGGTGAGCTGCAAGGCCTCTTCCAGGGTGATCTTACGGTTGCCGATAATCTTCCTCTGCAGTTTGGTGTCTGTAAGTCCCCACACGAATTGCGTCAAGAGGTTGTCTTCCACCTTGGGGAAGGAACAGTCCACAGCAATTGTGCATAGAGCGGCCATAAAGGCTGTGGCAGATTCCCCTTGGGCCTGCACTCATCCCTGGAACTCTATTCGTCTAGCCAGGAAAGTCAGCTTCGGACTGAAGCAGTTGTTGAGGGCTTCTATTATCTCCTCAAATGAACACTCCAGGATGGCACGGGGAACCAGGAGACTCTTGGCGAGCCAAACAGTGTCGGTTCCACAGGAACTGAGGAGGAGGGCCCTTCTTTTTCCAGCATCTGTGAAGCCATTTAACTCAATGTAACACATCAGCTGGTCCTCCAGGAATCCCAAACTTTGGGACGTGAGGGATCCAACTTGTCGATGTTTCCTTGAGCAGTGGCCATGACTCACCAGCATTGCGGGTAGCCGGGTGCTGCGGTGCGGTGCTGCTAGAGAGCAGTGTGGGGCGTGCTGGCTTCCTTCAGCTCGGAGCTCGATGCCACAGGTGGGGAGTCAGGCTTGCTCTTCGGATCCCATCCTCGTCGCCACTGAAAACTACTGGGTTCGATACATCAGGATGTGTACCACAACATCGGAGAAGACGCGTTTATTAGTACTTAACACATGGAACAGAAACTAACGGCCGGTTGGCCAACTTTATACAATTGTGGAGGGACACCCCTAGGTCCTATTGGCTCCTTACTTGTAGTTCAGGAACCTAGTCCCTATTGTCTTCTGGATTGAAGCTCTAGCTGCCTCTGGCTGGCATCAGGCAGTATCAGAAGACATAACACTTTTCATTTATTTATCACTTAGTCTAGAATAACTCTGCATAATATTGCACTTAGAATGTTAGAATGGTCAAATATAAACAAAGAAATAATCAGGAATTAAGCAAGTATGAAACTATCCTCTATCAGAGCAAGTTTCTTTGCCTTTTTAAAATTTCACTTTTCCTTTTGACTCTTACCAGCCAGCTGAAATAACTCTGTAATATAAAAGAGCTTTTGATTATATCCCACATCATGTTTATTCAAAGTCAATTGTCAGATAACTCTGAACGGTCATTTTAATAGCATGATTGATGTTCATTATCTCAAGTGAATGTCTTAATATTTGTGAGTACATTCTATTGCACTGTGTGACAACCTGTGGCATGATTAAAGTATGTGGGTCAAAGGATACTGCTTGTGGCTTGAGGTAATTAGCTGCATTATATATTGTGAATATGTGCGGCAATTATGATCCTTTAATTTTTAATAATAGATTCTGTCTGCAAGAAAAGCTTCCATTACTTATTATTTTGTGCCTGGCAAAGGAAGGGAAAGATGAATATGAAGACGCTGATTCATTTGATACAGATGGGTAAAACCCAATAAATTAGCCTACTCTGAGTTAAGTGTGCGAAGGGGGAATCACAAGGACATGAGTACCAATGTATATCAAGAAAGGGCACACAGATAATCATCAAGTACCCTTGTGGGAAACAGTGTGGATTCCTGAAACTAATTCTAGGATTTAACTCAGAAGCAACATGCCAACCCATCCATATCAACTATTTCAGTGTTCACTTCCCTGGCATGGTGCAATTAACAATGCTACAGCTGGGAGTGAATTTTGGTTTCTAACACAACAGAAAAAGTAGCCCTCTGGGGGAAATCTTCTGTAGGAATCTGTATGAATATATTTAAAAACTGAGTAAGACTGGCTCCTTGGCCTTTAGTGCCTAATGCAGGGCTGGGACAAGCAGTGGTTGGTCTGGGTTGACCTGATCTGTTGCTCAACCAAAAAATATATTGCTGGTTGGCTGACAAATCTGGCTTGGGAAATTTAAGAAAATTTGGGAGTGGTGATCTAGGAGAGTGGAGCTTGGGGAAGGGAGGGGCTTCAGAAAAGATGTGGTGCCATAAAATCCCCCCTACCTCCTCCAAAAACTGCCATTTTCTCTGGGGGAGCTGATCTCTGTAGTCTGGAGACATGCAGTATTTCCAAGAGAATTTTAGCCCCCACCTGGAGGTTAGCAACACTGGCTGAAGCCGTGGGGGACCAGTGTGGAGTTTTATCTCCCCATGTCCATTCAAGCTTTGTTTAAGTATGCTTCACATATTCAAGTAAGTGCTATCAAGTCATAACTGACTTATGGTGACCCCAGCAAGGGTCTTTGAAGGCAAGTGAAAAGCAGAGGTGGTTTGCCATTGTCTTCCTCTGCAGAGCTGTCCTTGGTGGCTCCCCATCTAAGTACTGATCCTGGTTAGCTTCTGAGATCTGATGAAATTGAGCTATACCATTGCCCTTCCCTCCCTCTTTCCTTTTACAACCTGGGGAAGACAGGAAGACAGGAGCCTGGCATCCGTTGGATGGATTCATGGTTGGTTGAAAAATCTTACTCAGCGAGTGCTCGTAAATGGCTCTGTGTCTACGTGGAGGGAAGTCTTGAGTGGAGTGCCACAGGGCTCGGTCCTAGGCCCACTGTTGTTCAATGTTTTTATAAATGACCTGGAGGAAGACATAGAGGGGATGCTTATCAAATTTGCAGATGACACCAAGTTAGGTGGGATTGCTAATTCCGAAGAAGACAGAGTCAGGATTCAAAATGATCTAGATAGGCTGGAACAGTGGGCTGAGACAAATAAAATGAATTTCAATAGAGATAAGTGCAAAGTCCTACACTTAGGTACAAAAAAATCAAAGGCACAGATATAGAATGGGAGGGACTTGGCTTGACAGCAGCACATGTGAAAGGGATCTAGGTGTTCTGGTTGATCACAAGCTAAACATGAGCCTGCAGTGTGATGTGACTGCGAAGAAAGCTAATGCAATCTTAGGATGCATTAACAGAAGCATTGTGTCCAGATCAAGGGAGG
>NW_015174297.1:159161-178901 GCF_001447785.1 Gekko japonicus
TGGGAACGAGAAGGCTTAGAGGGGACATGATTGCAGTCTTCAAGTATTTCAAGGGCTGTCATGTAGAAGATGGAGCAGATCTATTCTCTCTTGCTCCGGATTGCAAGACTAGATCTAATGGGTGGAAATTACAAGGGAGTCGTTACCGGCTAAATATCAGGAGAAACTTCCTAACTGTAAGAGTGGTTGAGCAGTGGAACAGTCTGCCTTGGGAGGTGGTGGATGCTCCTTCGCTGGATGTTTTCAAGCAGAGGCTGGACGACCATCTTTCGGGTATGTTGTAGGTATGTAGGGCTAACTTTCAGCTATGCTCCTGCAGAGTGCAGGGGGTTGGACAAGATGACCTTCAAGGTCCCTTCCAACTCTAACATTCTATGATTCTATGATTCTTTGTATTTTCTATTATCTTTATTTTCTTTATATCTTTATTTTCTATTATCCAAAAACCAATTACTTCATAGTAGAAAACTGACATGATTATAACCCATCTCTAAGTAGAGTTGCAAAACAAAAGGAATACTTTTCTACCAAAGACAGTCCTAAAATTAATCAATAAAAATGGAGGAAAGCTAGTAGATTTTTCTTTAAGTGATTTAGGGCAATGGGGTGCAATATTGTTTGTGGATGCCATGCTATCATCAATTGCATAATTGGCCAATAAAAAAGAAGGATTGGTTTTATACCCCACCCTTCGCTACCCAAAGGTGTCTCAGAGCGGCTTACAAACTCCCTCCCCCTCCCCACAACAGACACCCTGTGAGGTAGGTGGGGCTGAGAGAGCTCTGACAGAAACAGCTTTTTTTCAAGAACAGCTCTTATCAGAACTATGGCTTGCCCAAGGTCATCCAGCAGGTGCAAGTGGAGGAGTGGGGAATCAAACCCGGTTCTCCCAGATTAGAGTCCGTGCACTTAACCACTACACCAAACAATGAGAAATTGTTATAGCTGACTGTGTTCTGTTCTTCACTCTTTGTGCCCCCCTCCCCTCCCATATTGTAGGAAATATGTCTGTAGAATGTCCAGTGGCAAAGATCCTGCACAGGACTCGGGTCTTCCTGGGGTTACTTGAACTTTGTATGTCTGTTCTATCTTAGCCATTAAAAGTATATGCAGCTTCAGTTTACAGAGGCTAACACTTCTACGAGATTAAAGACCAACCCTTTTGACAGATGGTCACATGATCTTTCCTGAATCCCAAAGAAAAAATTAATGCTTGTTTGTACAATTTTTTCAGCATGTTCAGAACCACTATGTATTTTAAGTTATGACTTTTGAATTTGCATAATGATGATGCTTTTGCATTTTGCTTGGTCTGTTTTTCTGTTTCTGAGCAGTCAGATTTGTTAGTATGACAGATGCATGAAAAAGTGAGAGATAATTATCTGCTTTTGATTTCCAACCAGGTATTAAAGTGAGCTTTAGAACTACAGAGCCTGATGGCCTAATTCTTTTCTCTGTGTCACCTGGGAATCAAGAGGAATATATTGCACTTCAGTTGCAAAGTGGACGTCCTTACTTCCTCTTTGATCCACAGGTATAGTAAGGAAGTAAAACATTAATTTGTTGTCTATCTGAGTGTTATTTTATGCCTTTAATAATGTGAGATGATCATTTTTCTTTCTTTCCAACTTTTCTTATGAATGAAAAGGTTAATGTAATTGTTTAGGGGACAAGAGTTGACTCATGGTTCTTTTGAGTTACTTATAGCTTTATGAAGGTTATATGAGGTTACAATGCTGAGTACAGTTGTTTGGCCTTCATGAAATACTGCAAGTAAAGGTGTACAGCTTGCAGTGCAATCCTTAGCAGAGTTACACCCTTCTAAGACTATTGAAATTGATCATCTCAGAAGGGTGTAATTCTGGTTAGGATCACACAGTTAGCATCTTTGTAGACATATCAAAAACTCAACAATATAACTTCAAACCATGCAAAAATTAAGAAAATTTCTTTTTAAAGTAATTAAAAATAAGGGGAAAAGTTATTTGTGATGAAAAATAATAGATGTTCTTAATAAATGCATGCCTCCATGTGGAAAAAGACACACTAAGAACCACAGTAGTATGACTGTGACAAACTTAAGAAATGGGCAAATTAATGCAGGTGAGTTTATATTATGACAAATTACATTTGGAAGGTATCCTAAGCAGGGCTCTTTTGGAGAAAAAGCCCAGCAGGAACTCATTAGCATAATAGGCCACACCCAACAGCAGGAACGCATTAGCATATTGGGCCACACCCCTGACAGCACAGCTCATTAGCACATTAGGCCGCACCCCCATGTTACCAGAAGTGTGGTTATCCAGCCACACCCACCTTTTGCTTGTTATTCTGTTTACCTTGTTTGTTGTCAAATCCCAGGGCCTTTTTTTGTAGCAGGAACTCCTTTGCATGTTAGGCCACACACCCCTAATGTAGCCAATCCTAATGAGTTTCTGCTGTTGGGTGTGGCCTATTATGCTAATGAGTTCCTGCTGGGCATAGCCAACTTGGGAGCCAGCCAGAACTCCGTTCCTGTGCGTTCCTGCCCTAAAATAGCCCTGATCCTAAGAGAGAGAAAAGTGAAAGCAGTAATGGTAACATGAGTTTTAACTATTATTGTAAGCATCATATAGGTGTTTGGAACTAGAAGTCATGTTTTGTGGTCCAAGGGGAACTCGCTGGTAGTCCAGTGAAGTCAGGCAAATAGCACTAGGGGTGTGCATTCTGGAATCCCCTATTTTGGGTTGTTACCATGATTTTCTAAAATGGTTAAATGAACCTGAGATTCTTAGACATTATGAAAAAAACCTCCCCACAAAAAGAAACTGTGTAGTTTTTTTGTGTTTGGGTCTTGTTTTTCTTTGATTCTCTGAATTTTCAAGGTAGTGGCTTGGGGAAGGTGTCTCACAGCTGGTACAAGCCAGGCACATGGCCTGGCAGAGTTGTGAGTCTGCCTGGCTCCTTCTCCTTCTGTCCTTCCCTTTTGGAGGGTATGTGCCTTTTTCTTTCTGCAGATAGATGGCTGGGGGCACATTGTTTTGGGCCCATAGAATAGGACCCCTAGGTCCAATATGCTTGATACTTGGTAGACAAGCACTACTAACTCCCCTGCAATTTTTTTATCATTTGGTTGAAAAATAGCCAGTCCAGACCCCGCAAAGTCACCTATAGGGGGTATAATAGCAGGGTATAATGGCAGAGCTGTGGTTCTGGTGAGTTCCTTCTCCTTCCCTCCCTTATATGTGGGTATGGGGCCCTTTTTTCTCTGCAAGTGGGAGAGGTGGGGGCACCTTGTTTGTGGATCTGTAGAACTGGACCTGTTGGTCCAATTCTCTTGAAATTGAGGGGAGTCTTTAGATTAGGGGGGGACTATATTCTGTGCAAATTTGGTCCCATTATCTTTAAAAATAGCTATCCCAGACCCTCAAGTTGGTTTCCCATTAAAAATAACAGTCCCAAAAATCTGGAACCCCCCAAAACACAGAGATTTGAAACCTGAACTAGTAATGTCCTACCTGAAAACCAGCAGTCATAGTAAATCCCCCACCCCGAATCCTGGATCTGAAATTATAACAGGGTTTTTTTTTCTTGGCACACACCCCTAAATAGCACAGATCAGGTCAAGAAAGGGTCAGATTCCTGAAGCAGCAGCCCATGGTCAGAAGGGAGAGAGGCAAGTAACTTAGTCAAGAGCAGGCAGGATGTTAAATATCCAAAAGGCAGCAGCATTGTGGAAATGAACAGAGCTTAACTAAGCCTTCTCCAGATACTTGCTCAAACAGAGGAGGAAGGGCTGAAGGGAGGGTTTGATAAGGTCTGGTGGACAAAAATTGGCCCTTTAGAACTAAGAGATCACTTAATTATGAATCCTGATACCGCTGCCTAGGTGGCACTTTTGAAGCACAGAGCTTATTGGCAATACTTGTGCAAACAATACATAGGGTTACCAACTCTGGGTTGGGAAATTCTTGGAGATTTTGGAGTGGAGCTTGGGGTTTGGGGAGAGAACACCCATGGGGTATAATGCCATAGAGTCCACCCTCCCAAGCAGTTATTTTCTCCAAGAGAAATGATCTTTCGTAGTCAGTTGTAATTTTGGGAGATCTTCCAGGTACCCTGTGGAAACTTGCAGTCCTTTTGCAGGAGTTAAGGTGCTGAACCAGGCTGCTGAGAACCCTGGTCCCAGACTTTCTTGGGACATAACAGTCAGGAAGAAATATAGTAATAGAATGAGCTTTATTAGGTACAAGGAAATGGGGCAAACATCTCATAAAAAGCCAATGGATCTTTCATTCCCTTAATAGGGTTCCTCTGTATTCAGTGTACCAAGCACACTGTGTCTTGGCAAATCCATCCTTGCAAATGGAGAACTGTCTCCAGCCTCAGTTTAGACATTCATGAGGTCCCTATGCATGGTTCTGCGTTTGCTGAATGCTGCTGAGTGCTGGAGGAGATGTAGCAGGGAATACCTTAAGATGAAGTTCAGAACTGCCACTTTTAGAAGAATGGGCCTGCTGAAATGAAGATGCTCAGCCCATCAACAACACAAGATCAGGCAACTGTAAACCTATATATTGACTTGATATTTTGGACAAACTTTTTGCAAAGCATCTTAAGCTGCATGATGGGGTAGATAATAACATTTTGGCAGAAGAGCAGGCAGGATTTTGATGTAGTGGGTCTGCGAAAGATCAGTATTATCTTAAATCACATAATTTATAAATATTGGCATTTTTTTTTAAAAAGATGGCTTTTGTGGCTTGCATAGACCTCTCTTGTACTTTCGAGTCTATGAGTAGAAGTAAACATTTGTGGACCATAACGCACGTTGGAGACTTTTAGGGATGATTAAGTCTTTGTACACTAAAACTAAGCTGAGGCTTAGGTTAAACCCTGCTGGTATTGTTACGGATGACATTCCATCTAGCAGGGGTGTCCGCCAGAGATGTTTACTTGTTCCTTTTTTGTTCAATATTTATATAAACCTCGGAATGTGAAAGCACCCTGGTGAGGAAGAAGATGGTATGCTGATTCCTTATGAAATTCCATAGCCTGCTTTCCCCATGCAGGAGCTAAAGTCAAAGAAGTCATTATTGAGAAATAAAACAAGTTCTTTACTCATTTTAAAAAGGAAGTGTTTGGAGAGGTATACATGTCTTCTTTCTTAAGTGTTTAAATGCAGGGCTCAAAATATTAATCAGCTGATTGGTATAATTAATACCATCTTAAAAGTATATTTTTGATTACAAGTGTTCCTTACAAAAGGGCATTTAGTCTTATTGTACACACTTTAGATACACATTCTTGATTTAGGGAATGTGGTAAGTGCAATTGCCTCAAGAATAAATTATCTGACTGTTATTGAGCCAAGAAAATGGTTGTTTTCATAAAATGACCTAGAAAAATCTCATGAAAAATACTGGAATTGTCATGCTGTATGCACCTGAGTGTGTGTATAATTCCTGAACAGAGTCCAATATATAAACTAAAATTGACCTCTGTTCTAACTAGAAATCTAATCTAACTAGAAATAATGTGTTATATTACAGATCTATAAAGCCCAATTTTTGCACTGCATTAAAACTCTTGTGTTCATGTATATGAGAGTAAACTTGTACACTGTTTTAACCTGCTAGCAGGGATTACTGCACTACCAAGTTGTTACCTATTTAGGTGGTCCAAACTAAAAACACAGCACAGGGCAGAACCTCTTTAAGGCCAGGAATTGTTGTCTATATATCCATGTCAACATTCTGTATTCCCATTGTTAATCTGGGCACATAGTCCTTTTTCAAGAAAAATAAGCTATCTAGGCAGTCTGTGCTATAAAATGAGGTTCTACAATGTTAATATTCTTCAGAAAACTCTTATTTAACTAAATTATTTTTGTTATATAGGAAACGCAGAAAATATAGCCTAAAAAGCAGCAAAATAAAATTTCGGCAAATGCCTTTTTCCACTGCTTGGCTTTATTGGAAGTAGATCACAATCCTTACAAATTCCAAAAGTCCTTCATTTGGGCCATTTCAAAGGTCCTATATATGGTATTAACCATATGGTTCTTCTACCTAAGATAATTCACTAGTAATATACAGGTTCAGATAGAATTCAGCATAGAAAGAGAGAACCCTCAGGATTCGTCTTTTTAAATTTAAAAAACCTCCTATTTTAAAACTTTAACTATATAGGATAACAGGATTCAGAGCCAATTAAAAAGCAGGTAAATCAGGAATGACACATCTCCTAGATAACAAAACATATTAACTTCTAAGTTGAGAATTCTGGAAGAGACAGGCAACATGGCTAGACTGCTCTGTATGAAATGGATAGGTTTCGTACACATGAAACAAAATGTACACACACAGAAGCCTTGGGTGGTTCATATCTGCCTGTAGGCTTTATGTTGCTTAATCTTGCATTGGACAAAATTTTCTGTGAACATCTTCAATTATCACTGTAAGCCTTTCTGCTGTACATAAAGATTTCAGCTCCACTAATACAAGGTTAGATATTAGGGAGGGGAAATTCTAGAACAAACTCTATAAGTGTGAGTACAGTGGCACCTTTAAAACCAACACAATTTAATTCTGGGTATAAGCTTTCATATGCATGTACACCTGAATAAGCATACCATTTGTGTTTCCCCCCCTCATTTCTGCTACCCTCTCAGCCTGAAGAGTCTGTGGTACATAACTGCCATGACGTTGCAATATCTTTCTCTGGGAAAAATCGGTGTTTATCTACAGCTTCTTCAAACTCTGTATGATCTAACTGATAAACATAAAAAAGCTTTGTATAATGGTATTGTTCTTGTCCAAATGTGGGAAATCTTGCTTTACCCAGAATAATTAAATTCAATTACTGTAGCTGCAAGTTGGATTTTTTTTCTTTTCTCCAGAGCAGTCCTGTTAAAAATGACAGCACTGTTATAAAGTAAATGGGTTGTGGATTGTAGCCACTCAGCTTTTAACATGTCACAGAAGTATTCAGAGGAATGCATCTCAAATCTGCAGAGTGATTCCCTCCAGATTTAAACTCTAGTTGGCACTCATGTGGTTGTATAGCTTTAAAAAGTTAAAGTAGAATGTCTACAGATGTAATTTTTGATTAATAAAATAAAATGCTTCAGGATTTTGCCAAAACATATAAAAGATCACTTTTGTAGACACCTGATCTTTGGCATGCAGCATCGTTTGTAACAATTTTAACGCTAACTAAGTACACTTTGATGAGACAGCATTTAATAAAATGCTCATTAATTTCATCATTAGCAAGGGTATGCTAAGAAGTAAGCCAGTTTCTTATGTCACGCCCAATTAGCATCCCATGCTAGTAATCCCATTAGTATTGTTGAATTCACTAATGGAAAAACTAATGGGCATGCTACCAGGGCACATTAATTGGGCATGACACCAGTTCTGGTTTTAATTATTAAACTACGATAATGAAATGTGTGTTTGTAAAATATTAAAATGTTGGAATAGGGTGAAAGACAATAAAAAATAGTGTACGAAATGGAAAGCGTATTAGTCTGTACATGCATTATTACCATGGGCAAAAAACTTTTATGTAAACCCTATCTGCATATCAAGATGACATCAGATTTAAGAAAAGTGATGATTCTGTAAGGAATGAACTGGTACATAATCACTGCTTTATTACATAAAATCTTAAATATGTCATACTAAAGGAATTAGGATCCTAGTTTTTGTAATGTACTTTACACAAGAAGAATGAGAAAGAAAAAGACATGGAAAGCCCTTTAAATAATGTGATATTTGCTTCAGAGATACACTAAAGGGTTTTTATATGGTATCGACATCTTCCATTAGGACAACAAGAAATGCACATGCAAAATTAAAGCATGAATTACATTGTGTTCAATATATAGCTCTCTTTACAGTAGGGACTTCTGCAGGGACAGATAGGTAAAAAGGCTAGATGGAGGGTTGAGTGATGGAGCCATTACTTCTGTGGAAGCTGCTGAAATCTGGCTCCCCAGCTGCCGGCTCTTGCAGCCATGTGCCTGGGGCACCACCTTTGCTGACCGGTAAGGAGGGGAGACATTGTTTCTGGTGGCAAAAAACTGCATCCGGGTCCTCAGAGGAGGGCTGGGGCCAAAGTTATTTAAGGTCAGCTCTGCCTTCTAGTAGCTCAGTCTTCGCCCAGGTCGTGGCCCACCTGCCCTCGCCCTGTGTGCAGTACAGGCTTTGGCCGGTCACCCCTTTTGGGGGTCAGGTAGGTATCTTTCACTCCTTCCTGAATTGGCTCTATGGCGGGGGTGTTTTTGCCTACCTTGTACTGTAGCAGTGGTTTGGGATATTTGGTTTGGGTGTGGCTGTAGTGATTAGGTTGGTCACCTGTCAGGTTGGCAGGGTTGTATTTGCATACAGATTGCAGAATGGTGAGCACCAGCTGACAACCACCTTGGGGTGTCTGGCTGGTCTTGGGAGTACAGTCCTTGGGCCCTGCAGTCCGGGGCAGGGAAAGCAGACTGTCTACAGGACCACCCTGGTTAGCTCCTCCACTTGAGCCTTGGGGTTCAGTAGTTGGAATGCTAGGGTGATTACCTGATGGCTGCTGGCTAGACGTGAGCCACATCAGGTTGGCTCCCGCCCGGAGCAGGGTGGCTCGCCCTACTTTGCATGGCAAAAGAGGGGTCTTGGTGACCCCTGGCCTTGACCTTTCCTCAATGCAATTTTTATGCCCTTCCTTTTTGCAGTTGATATTAATCGTTAATAAAGTGGCCCTTTAGCTTACCCAACATTTGTGTCCGTCTCTTCATTCTGGCTTGGGTGGCAAATATGCTTGATATCACCATATGCATTAGATTTGTTATTAATATTTTGTACCATTGTAGGTATGACTACTTTTAGACATGTTTCTTTACTTTTTCCAGTTTCAGGTTTTCACAAAAATGTACATAATTGGAATGAGAATCTTAATTTAAACATCTTCCCATGTTAGATTTTTATTATGCTCTCTCTTTAAAAAAAGCTTAAAATTCCATGTTAGACACATGTCTCATTTATAGGATTGTCAGCTGTGATTGGAAAATACCTGGAGATTTTGGGGGTGAAGCCTGGAGACGGTGGGGTTTGGAGAGAGGAGAGACCTCAGCATAGTTCAATGCCATAGAATTCACCCTCAAAAGCAGCCATTTTCACCAGGGGAATTTATCACTGTAGTCTGGAGATCAGTTGTAAAAGAAGGAGATCTTCAGGTCACACCTGCGGTTTGGCAATCCTGGTTGTCCTCGTCATAAAACAGCAGTTTGTTTATTTGTTTGTTAGATTTTTTCATCACTGTTCACCGAAAGGATCTCACTGCAATTTACAACTAGGTGTGTGCATTCAGATCTACCTGATCTGATAATCTACCTGAAAAATACCTTAACAATATTTTTGGGCATCCCATATATATTCAGGTTTTCTCAGGAAAACTGGGGGGGGGGGAGTCCCAGATATATTTGGAATTACCGGATAGATCCGAAAACAGCTGAGAGGCAGGAGCACAATGCTCCCACCTTTCAGCTGTTTGTTAGGCTCCTACTGTAGTCCCTTTAAAGTTTAAAGTATTAAACTGAACCAGGTTTTCCTGGTTTGTGCCCATCCCTATTTTATACCACCTCCTTACACACAAAATAATACAAAGCTGTCATCTTCAAAAGTTGTAACAGACTCCATTTTGATATGTGACTGCTCATTTAAAGGCTAGACTGATTGTTGTATGATGCAACAAATTTAGAGTCCAATGGCACCTTTAAGACTAACAAAGGTTTATTCAAGGTATGAGCTTTCATGTGCACATACACTTTATCAAATACATTAGAACTGCATGCTGGGTTCAAACTCATAGCCATAGAATGAACAGCAAATCAACATGCAACATGATGATGATCAAGATATACAAAGTGACACTAGATAACAAGTTAAAGTTATAAGGTCAACAGTTCTAAAGCAATAAATATGTCAAACTAGCAGATAAATGTCTAAAGGTGTCTTTTCTAATTGTGGGAAGTGTCTGGGAATCTTCATTCTCTTCTGTCAGGCATGGAGGGCACTTAACACTACATCCCCCTCCAAAAAATGTTATGTCAGCAGACATCCTAATATCCCTTGCATATATTCAGTATTCTAATATACTATTCTGAAAAAGAAATACACTAAAATACATTAAAATACAGAGGATTTATAGTCCTTCTTGTTGAGAATACGTATGTGAGGACTGAATGAGTTAGCATATGTAATGAGATTAAAAAAACCAATATCCCTGTTGAGTCCTGCAGAGGTTTTTGTTCCAAGTGTTGTAATAACTTGTAATTCAGCAATTTCCCTTTCCATTCTGTTTCTAAAGTTCCTTTGTAATAAAACAGCTACTTTGAGATCACCCATTGAATGTCCTGGAAGGTTGAAGTGTTCTCCTACAGGTTTCTCAATCTTGTGATTCCTGATGTCAGATTTGTCTCCGTTTATCCTCTGGCATAGGATTTGTCCTGTTTGTCCTATGTAGATACCAAAGGGCATTGTTGACATTTGGTGCAGTGGTTAAGTGTGCGGACTCTAATCTGGGAGAACCGGGTTTGATTCCCCACTCCTCCACTTACACCTGCTGATGTGACCTTGGGTCAGTCACAAGCTCTGGCACAGCTGTCCTTGAAAAAGAGCAGTTTGTGTCAGAGTTCTCTCAGCCCCACCCACCTCACAGGGTGTCTGTTGTGGGGAGGGGAAGGGAAAGGAGTTTGTAAACCGCTCTGAGACTCCAAGTGAAGGGCGGGGTATAAATCCAATCTCGTCCTCCTCCTCCTCCTCCTCCATTCCTTTTAAATTGAAATGGGTACACCAATCTCCCACTAATAATAGTGGCATAATATATACTTCCTAGCATCAGCATTAGCTGTTTTTGGCCTGGGGAAGTCTTGCCATCTATGCTGAGCTTCTCCACCTGTTCAGTCCCACCCCCTACTGTCTGCTAGGGTTGGCAAAAAAACTAACACCCAACCCGGTATTTTTTGGATTCAAGGATACTGAACCTGAAAAATATTGGTATTTCCCAATAGTCCCAAATCCCAATACAGTATGGTATTCGGATTCGGGAAATATTTAGGAAACCCATAGGGTATAATGGAGAATTGATCTGGGGGTATCTGGGGCTCTCGCCCCCCTGTTTTTATTTATTTATTTATTGTTAACATTTTTACCCTGCCCTCCCCACGAGCAGGCTCAGGGCGGCTTACAAGAGGGCACAAGCCCATACATAAAAACAGGATAAAACAGTAAAACCATTAAATAACAACATAAACAAGAATAAAGTTTTTGAGTTAGAGGCAGCATATTTTCCACATAGCTGTGGTGTGTCTCCTAAAAACACACACTCCAAGTTTCAAAAAGATTGAGCCAGGGGGTCTGATTCTATGTGCCCCCAAAGAAGGTGCCCCCATCCTCCATTGATTTTAATAGAGGGGGAAAGGGCATTTAAAGGGATTGCAGTCCCTTTAAATGCCTTCTCCAAGCCATGTGACTCCACAGCTTGGAGAACTCTGCTTGTGATCCCTTTAAACACCCTTTACGTTCATCTATCCGGTGGTCCTGAAAATCCCAAATATTTTTGGGGCTCAGCCAGTTTGGATAGACAAACGATATCTGAAATCTATATCTGGCTGAATCAATTTTTTTCCAGCTTGGATTTAGCCAAATGTATACCCCTACTCTGCCTGTGAAACAAGCGAGCAAACTTGAAAACTGGTACTGTATTGTTACTTAATGGTTAATTATTTTTATCTCTGTATTGCAATGTGATGTTTCATATTTGTTGGCCACCTTGAGTGTTCTTTTGAACAGAAAGGCAGGATATAAATAAATAAAATATATAATAGCATGTAAGTTTGCACAATGTTTTTTTTCAAGAGGGGAAACCCCTCCAAACCTTGTATGCCTAGAGTATTTGGAAAGAACAATACAGAATCCCATATGGATCTTGCATGGCTATCCAAAAACAAAAACATGCTAGCGGAATAAAAAGGAATGTTGCACAAATTCCTTCCAAAGAAAACTGGTTCAGTGTTGTTAAGACTTTAAAAACAGGACAACATAGTTAGCTGACAGTGGCTCAGGTCAAGATCCAAATAATTGTTAAACTGATTCTGTGAGTTGAAGAGGACTTTCAACACACACCCCTCCAAAACAGGTGCTTCTCTCTTCCAGGTATCAACTGCCATTACTCAGAGCTTGAGAAAAAAGGCAGCAGCAAGGCATCATATCATCATGCCTAGATTTATCTTTCAAAGCCACCAGCTTCCAGTTACTTGGTGCCATGGCTGTGGCCTTTAGACTGAAAAAAAGTGTCAGTCAGGCATCCTTCCATCATGCCTAATTCCAGATGAGAAGTCTCATCTTCCTAGATTATTTATTTTTTGGT
Source organism: Gekko japonicus (assembly GCF_001447785.1). Lineage (NCBI taxonomy): Eukaryota > Metazoa > Chordata > Lepidosauria > Squamata > Gekkonidae > Gekko > Gekko japonicus. The sequence continues at coordinate 171,561 of NW_015174297.1, forward strand.
ATGTTTAAATGAAACTAAGTCCTTGGGGTCAGGTGAACTGCATACAAGGGTAAAAAAGAACTTGTGGATATAATTTCTGAGCCTATGTCCATTATTTTTGAGAATTCTTGGAAAACAGGTGAAGTGCCAGAAGACTGGAGGCGGGCAATTGTTGTACCCATCTTCAAGAAAGGGAAAAAGGCAGAGTCGAGTAACTACTGACCTGTCAGCTTGACATCTATACTAGGAATGTGCATTCAGTTCGTCCAAACCATATGCACCCCCGAAAAAGGGCCATTCAGCCCCCTTTCAGGTAGCTACGGGCCGAATCAGATTCTCTGATCTGATTCGGCCTGCCACCAAAAGCAGCCACCGAAATTCGATGGCGGCCCAAAAAAGGGTGCCCAGCCCCAGGGAAAGCACTTAAATGCCTCCTGCACCCTCCCCGGCCTTTCCTAGCTAGCTTGTTTCGGTGGGCGAGCTAGGAATGGTGGTGGTGGGGCTCTGGAAGCCTTCTCCAGTTTGCCTGCTGCAGCTGACCGAATGAGCCCTGAATCAGCTTAAGTTGCTGAGAGTGGCATTCGGGGGTCATTCGGCCAGCCGAATCAAATTTGGCCCAATTCAGTCGAACCGAAAAGGGCCGAATTTTTTTTTGCACACCCCTAATCTATACCTGGGAAAGTTTTAGAACAAATTAGCAAACAGACAACCCTTGAGCATTTAGAAAGGACAGGTGTGATAGTACTAAGAGCCAGCATGGGTTTCTCAAGAACAAGTCATGTCAGACTAATCTTATCGCTTTTTAAAAGAAATTTACTACCTTGCTGGATCAGGGGGATGCTGTAGACATAGTTGATCTTGATTTCAGTAAGGCTTTTGAAAAAGTTTCACATAATATTCTGGTTGGCAAACTGGTAAAATGTGGTTTAGATCCTATGACTGTTACGTGGATCTGTAACTGGTTAACAGATCACACCCAAATAATGCTTGTTAATGGTTCCTCATACTCTTGGAAAGGAGTGACAAGTGGAGTGCATCATGGATCTGTCCTGGGACATGTTTTGTTCAACATCTTTACAAATGATTTGGATGAAGGAATAGATGGAATGCTTATTAAACTTGCTGATGATACTATAATTTCACATTACATTGTGATAGTAAGTTCTCTTCTGCTTTGAGGTGATTTGTCTCATCTAATAATTTTTCATACGTTTCTTTGTTATACTTAGTAAGGAAAGCTGGTCTTATAAAGGCTTCCAAGGGGGACACCCATTTTGGTATTTTAGTATAAAATTTGGTTTTGATTTCGTTCCAAACCTTTAACAGCGCCGCCCTTAGAATATGATTCTTAAAGTGTGGGTGGGTTTTGTCCTTCCCGTACCAAATATACGCGTGCCAGCCCATTGCTAGGTCTGATCCTTCTAAAGTTAGGCCCCTCACATCCTCCAACTTGATCCATTCCTTTATCCAGTCAAGACAGGCCGCTTGGTAATAAATTTTCCAATTTGGTAGGGCAAAGCCTCCTCTATCTTTTCCTTCTTGTAATAACTTAGCTCTAATTCTTGGTCTTTTGGCACTCCAAATAAATTTTTTGGTTATCCTCTCTAATTCCTCCAAAAACTGGTATCTTCTCAGGACTGGGATATTTCGGGCCAAAAAAAGGAATCTTGGTAAGATATTCATTTTGATCGTTGCCACTTTTCCTGATAGTGACAGGTGTAGATCTTTCCACTTATTCAAGTCTTCCCTTATTTCCTCTAACAGTTTTGAGTAATTATCTTCAATTAGAGTGCTATTTCTATTTGTCATTATTATGCCTAGATATTTTATCTTCTTAACTATCTCCATCGAAGTTATCTCCTGTAGTTGTTGTTTGGTATCTTTGTCACAGTTCTTTGTTATTAATTTGGTTTTTTTATAATTTATTTTCAAGCCAGCCACCTTCCCATAATCTTGGAGGATATCTGGGCCTGTTGTTTTTCATATATTGATTTTATCATCTTTCTACATTTATCACCACATTCCGTTATCTCTAGTTTTTGCAAGAGAAAAGACCAAGATAAGTTGTCGAAGGCCTTTTCTGCGTCTAGACACATTAATGCTAATTGTTTCCCTGGCTGAAGTTCATAATACTCTAACACATTAATTACCGTTCTTATATTGCTTTTCATTGATCTGTTGGGTAGAAACCCTGCTTGGTCATGATGGATCGTTTGTGTCAGGACTCTTTTCAATCTCGTGGCCAGGATAGTTGCGAAGATTTTGTAATCGATATTTAAAAGTGATATTGGCCTGTAGTTTTTTATCTGGTTCTTCTCTGTCTCTGGTTTTGGTATTAGTGTTATAGCTGCCTGATTCCACGATTCTGGTACTTTACCTAGTTCCTCTACCGTCTGTATCACTTTCCACAGTGGAGGTAGCAGTTGCTCTTCAAACACTTTAAAGAATTCTGCCGGAATGCCGTCTGGGCCCGGTGCTTTCTTGGTTTTTTGCTTCTTTAATGCTTCTGATATTTCATCTACTGTGATTGGGTCATTAAGAATATGTTGTTGATCTTGGTTAAATTTTTGTTTGTTGTTCAACTCCAGGTATTCTTTAATTTTTAGTTCTTCTTCTACGTTTTGTTGATATAGATTTTTATAAAACTTCTCCGCAATTTCTTTTATGTCTTGTAATTTAAATTTTTCAATATCATTTTCATCTTTCAGAGCAAGATCTTTTTTCTTTTTCTTTTCTTAGTCTGTAAGCTAACCATCTTGAAGATTTCTTTGCATTTTCGAAGTGGTATAATTTTGCATACTCTATCTTTTTCGCTAGTTCTTGGGTTATTAACAGATTTATTTTATGTGTCAATAGTTTTAGCCTAATTTGTATCTCCTCCTTTTTGGTTCCTTTTTGTTGCGCCTCTTCTTGTTTTTTAATTTGTTTACTTAGTTCTTTGTATAATGCATTTCTTTGTTTTCTGTTCCATGCATCTTGATTTATAAACCAACCTCTCATATAAGCCTTGAATGTTTCCCAAACTGTTTGTATTGATATGTCTGGTTGGATATTACGTGTGAAAAAATCTTTAATTTCTGCTTTTGTCTTTTCTACAATTTTTTTGTCTTTAAGTAGTGAGGTACTTATAGTCCATCTATTTCTTTTTTTAATTTCTTTGAATGCTAAGAGTATTGGGTTGTGATCAGCGAATGTTTTTGGCAGTATTTCGGCCTCTAGAAGGTCACTCAACAATGTTAGATTTACCCAAGCCATATCTATACGTGACCAGGAATCATGTCTGTGGGGATACAGGATGATCTTGACAGGCTAGAAAACTGGGCTAAAACAAATAAAATGAATTTCAAATATAAAGTTCTGCATTTAGGTAGGAAAAATCAAATGCATAATTACAGGTCGGGGAAGCGTTGTCTTGGCAGTAGTATGTACAAAAGGGATCTAGGGGTCTTAGTAGACCATATACTGAACATGAGTCAGCAGTGTGATGCGGTAGCTAAAAAGGCAAATGCCATTTTGGGCTGTTTCAACAGAAGTATAGTGTCCAGATCATGTGAATTTTAATTTATTAATCTAATTTGTACCCCACCCTCCTCGCAATGCAGGCTCAGAACGGCTCACAATCAATGCATAAATACAATTAAAACAACATAAAATCATCTAAAAATAATTCCATTATAACTAGTACAGTTCCATTGTAGCTAATACAAATTAATAAAGTGCTGGTGATGGTTAATTAGTTGTTCAAGATGGCTGACTCTCACGGTATACTTTCAGAGGTCTAGGAGTCATTCTGCTCATGATCTTCCAGCGGCACAGGCTAGGTGTCAAAACCAAGGTGAAGTGAAGTGATGGTATTGCTTTACTCTGTTCTGGTTTGACCTCACCTAGAGTATTGTGTTCAGTTTTGCCACCACAATTTAAGGAGGATATAGACAAGCTGGAATGTGTCCAGAGGAGAGCAACTAAGATGGGAGACCAAGTCCTATGAGGAAAGGTTGAAGGAGCTGGGTATGCTTAGCCTGGACTCAGAAGTGATATGATAGCCATCTTCAAGTACTTGAAGGGCTGTCATATAGAGAATGGTGCCGAGTTGTTTTCTGTTGCACCAGAAGGTCGGACCAGAACCAGTGGTTTGAAATTAAATCAGATTAGTTTTCAGCTAAACATTAGGAAGAACTTCCTGACAGTTAGAGCGGTTCCTCAGTGGAACAGGCTTCTTTGGGAGGTGGTGGGATCTCCTTCTTTGGAGGTTTTCAAACAGAGGCTAGATGGCCATCTGACAGCAGTGCTGATTCTGTGAATTTAGATTATGAGAGGGAGGGCAGGAAGGATTGCCTCAGTGCTTAGTTCTTGTGGTCCTTTCTTACACATCCAGGGACATGCTGATTGCCACATTTGGGTCAGGAAGCAATTTTTCTCCAGGCTGGTTTGTCTGGAGATCCTGGAGGTTTTTTGTCATCCTCTGGGCATGGAACAACAGTCACTGGGGGTATGGGGGGGGAGGTATTTGTGAATTTCCTGCCTTGTGCAGGCGGTTGAACTAGATGACTTTGGAGGTCTCTTCCAACTCTATGATTCTGTGATTTTTTTTAAAAAAATTCTATCCTTTCTTTAAGATGTTTGGGGCAGTTTATATTCAATTTTATTTTTACAAATTAAGAATACATGGGTAACAGTCTTTGGGTCCACATCTGATTTTTAAAAATGGGCTGAAGCCTCAGCATCATAGTAGTGTGGGTGAAAAGTATCTTCAGCTGCCACAAAAACATGAGATTACATTATAGCAATGAACCTAAAAGCAGCCAGATGCTGAAGACCAGGGTGAGCAAGAAGGGCCAGTGATGGTGACAGATCCACGGAAGTCACTGATCAACTGACAATTATTTCACTTTTGCATATATTCCGTTTCAGTTGACTCTGTGGGACCTTATTTTTTAATTCACTGTGTTTATTGTATGACGTTGTGCATAATTAAGTTGTCTGTAATGAGTGCTGAATGTTGGATTGTATGTAAAGTTGGAAAGGTAGTTATTAGCAATATTACCCTGTTTCAGCATGAACAGGCATCTTTATATGCGTTACTCTTTGAAATTATGTTGCACACAAACCTCAAGGTTGATACAACAATGACTGAAAGTTTTAAATGAAAATGTTGTATTAACTATTTAAACATCTTTTAAAAGGGATCTGCTGTAGCGTTAACTCCAGATAATGATGGTGGAAGACAATATAATGATAATAGTTGGCACCATATAACTGCTTTAAGAAATCAAGCTTTAGGAGAAATCACAGTGGATGGGCAGTTCACAGGTAATTCTCTTTCCTATCAGTATGTATGATTATTTGTTTTCTCAGGAATAACTGCCACAATCTGTTTTCCATTTATTTGTTCCCCTTTTTAAAACCTATCCTGTGTTACTATTCCTGACATCCAAAATGATATTCAGATACATTGGTGTCATATGCCCATCACTCAAAAGCTATAAAGTTCATTTTTTTCCTGCTCTGCACCAAAGGTGCAAGAAGATGGACTGGAAATTATAGGGGCTGCTGCACACACAGATCTCTGTTGTATACCTGCTTTTTAAAAATCCAGTTGGAATCACATATATACAATCTTTGGAAAAAATCTTGAGTACCTAATGAAAACATGTTGATGTAACAGGGCAAATCATGGCTCTCTCAGGTTGCAGGGTATACAAGACATTTTTAAAAATGGTGAGCAAGTTAGCAGTAATGTCCACGAAAGAGCCATGTTTCACTGAAGCTAGAGGGAATGTGTGAACACCACAGTTCAGGGAGAGGAAGTGCAGTCTTTTGTCCTCTCTTTTGTTCACAATAAGAATGTGAAGTAGGTTAGGTTGAGAATGTGTGACCGGTCCAAGATTTATTTTTATTTATTAAAACATTTTTATGCTGCCTTTCCATTCAATCAGGGTCCCCAAGATGATGCACATAAAAAAATGAAAAGATTTGAACAATTAAAATTACAAAATAATTCAATCTTGATGGAGATTATTATCAATCTTAACATAAACTATACAAGAGGAGGGCCAATAACTATTATTTAGGGTATGCCAAACAAAAGAAAAAAGTCTACACCCACCAGCAGAAGACACCTATAGAGGCAGACAGTTACAAAGTTTTATTGCCATAGTGTTGGATCCCCAAGCATCGAGAATAAATCCACGTTTCAAAGAAAGCAAAATTTATTTCAAAGCATTGGAAAGACACTCAAACACGTTCCTTGTTAGAACTGGGTACAAGCAGTTAGGGCAGACATGATAAAGGGATTCAAGTTAGATACATAACCAATGGGTAACATTCCCGCTGGCGGGCAGGAGAAAACGGTTCCGCGCCCAGGCCCTGGGAACTAGGCGAACTGTAGACATAACACAGGTGCCGTTCTCAGGCTTAATAAGCAACAAGCTAGCATTGAAGCATACTCTCCCCCTCACATCCTCCAGTTGTTTTACTTTAGCATTACAGCAGGAAAACATAATGGCCAGCTGGCAGGGACAGGGAGCACATATGTACAAATCAGAGTCACACAGAACACCATGGCAGCTTGCTGACATACTGCCCCCTCAAAAACACACCTTAACCATCACCTCCCGGGTCGGGTGGGAGACCTCCCGGGCTGGGCGGGAGACCTCCCGGTTTGTCCGGGAACCTCCTGTGGAAACAACGAAGCAGGTAAGGGGCCCTAATATCCCCTTCTTCCACCCATTCACGGTGCTGGGGACCGAAATCAACCCATTCGATGAGGTACCACAGTTTCCCACGTTTCATCTTAGAATCAAGGATATCAGCGATCTCAAAATGCTCATCCCCCTCAAGGATGATCGGTGGAGGGGGAGAAACAGTCGGCCTCCAAGGAGAGGTACCAGGATCCTTCAACAAACTCATGTGAAAGACAGAATGCAGAGCACGCAAATTTTTAGGCAATACAACATCAACAGCCACATCATTAATGACTTTGCGCACCTTGAACGGCCCGATAAATTTCCAACCAAGCTTCCTGCTCGGGCGAAGCAACTTGATGTTTTTAGTAGAAACATACACAAGGTCCCCAGGTTTCAGATCAAATCCCACCACCCTACCCTTATCTGCCTGGGCCTTATACGCTGCTTTAGCAGCGTTCAGAGTTTGGCACAATAGAGGCCACGCTTTCTGAAGAGAAGAACACCATGTAGTAGCGTCCCCCCCGGACGGTCAGAGACCCCCTCTAGGAACGGAAGGGGGGGGGCTGTCATACCCAGAGACAGCCTTGTAAGGCGACATACCAGTAGAGCTATGCACAGTGTTATTGTAACAGTATTCAGCCAGGGGTAACATATCGGCCCAATCATTCTGTTGGTA
>NW_015174297.1:182331-182442 GCF_001447785.1 Gekko japonicus
GCGCAGGTGGCCCTTGCGGTGGTGGCCGTAACGGCAGTGGAGCGGCCAGCGGCGGTGCGGGTGGTCCCTGTGCCGGTGGAACCTGCTGTTGCTGGGCATGATCTGCAAGGA
>NW_015174297.1:182776-198022 GCF_001447785.1 Gekko japonicus
GGAAACAGTCCTTTGTCAAAAAGACTCTCTCGAAGCCCACTGCCTCGACGGGAGTACACCTCCCGGGTGCCTTGTGTGTTGTACAAAGCCCAATCATCCTGCGCAGGAGTCTTCCGCTCACCCCAATGCGAAGGGGTTGGAGGCGGCCAAGACAGGTAGGCAGGTAGTCGGGGAATCGTTCCCCCCACAGCCCCTTCCAAAGGTGCGGTGGTAGTTGGGACCGATCCCGTGTCCCCCTCCGTAGTAGATAGGTTTCCCTCAGACCCGCTCATGGTCTCGCCAGAATCGGGACGATAGGAGAAAGAGAGTTCTAACAATATGTTGGATCCCCAAGCATCGAGAATAAATCCACGTTTCAAAGAAAGCAAAATTTATTTCAAAGCATTGGAAAGACACTCAAACACGTTCCTTGTTAGAACTGGGTACAAGCAGTTAGGGCAGACATGATAAAGGGATTCAAGTTAGATACATAACCAATGGGTAACATTCCCGCTGGCGGGCAGGAGAAAACGGTTCCGCGCCCAGGCCCTGGGAACTAGGCGAACTGTAGACATAACACAGGTGCCGTTCTCAGGCTTAATAAGCAACAAGCTAGCATTGAAGCATACTCTCCCCCTCACATCCTCCAGTTGTTTTACTTTAGCATTACAGCAGGAAAACATAATGGCCAGCTGGCAGGGACAGGGAGCACATATGTACAAATCAGAGTCACACAGAACACCATGGCAGCTTGCTGACACATAGCTGAAAAAGCCCTTTATCAGGTCACCACCCATCTAGACTCAGATGGCGGTGGCATCCAAATAAGGGTTTGTAAAGACAACTGGAGTGAACAGATAGGTTGATATGGGAGAAGGTGATCCTTAAAGTATGTTGGTCCCAGGCCATATAGGACTTTAAAGGTCAATAGCAGCACACTGCATTGAGCTTGGAAGCAAATTGGGAGCCAGTGTAGGTAGAACAAGATTAGAGTGATATAGACTCTATGACCCACTCCAGTCAGCACTCTGGCTGCAGCATTCTGTACCAACTGCAGCTTCCAGACAGTCTTCAAGAGCATCCCCATGTACAGTGCATTGCAGTAATCTAATCTAGATGTTACCAGAGCATGCATCATGGTGGCAAAATCTTTTCCACCCAGGAAGGACTGCAGCTGGCTCACCGGCCAAAGTTGGTGAGAGGCACCCTGGCCAACATTGCCACCTGTTTATCAGACAGGAGTTTCCATGCAGGGTTGCCAACCTCAAAGTGGGGCCTAGAGATCTCCTGGAATTACAAGTGATCTCCAGACGACAGAGATCACTTCCCCCTGGAGACAATGGCTGCTTTGGAGAGTGGACTGTAGGGCATTATACCCCTCTGAAACCCTCCCCCAAATCTCCTGGCATTTTGCAACCCAGAGTCTGCAACCCTGCTACCATGGCAGGGTAGGGACTGAAACCTGGGTCTGTCAGAACGTAGTTGAAATGCTAACCACTACACATCACTGACTTTTTTGGGGTTGCTGCTGTTGAACAGTAGAAGCAGCCAGTCCTAGGTGAGACATTGTAGCAATTTGGCCTGTGGTCGCTGCCAGGCCTCCCTAAGGCCAAAGAAGCCCTGAAAGGGGCCATGCCCCCTCCTTCTGCCTTTTACTAATGGAAACCAAGATTTAAAGGCTGGCAATACTGTCTTGGTTGCCTAGCAGCCCACACATCTACTACAGAAAGGGCATTTGTTTCTTAAAGCACTAGGTGCTGCTTCTACTATTGGGGGAGTTAAACCCCCCTCTTCAGTGTATGTTTTTAGATTTCAGTTTTTTTCTGAAAGCCTGTGGAATTTCTCACATTTGTGGCAGGGAACAGATGTTTCTGGCTTTTTTGTGTGGTCTGCTGATCAGCTGTTTCTGCTGCTGAGCAGTAGGGAGCAGGTTGGTCCTCACCTCCCAGCTGTTTTTCAGGCTTTCTGCAAACCCTATTTAAAGGTACTGTAGTCCCTTTCAACAGGGTTTGTGGGGCCACAAACCATGAACCAATTCAGTTTGCAAATGAATATGGTGGTTCAATTTAGTTTGTGGTTTGGCCACAAACTGCATTTTTCTGGTTTGTGCCTATCCCTAATTATGGTAGCTAACAACATTGTAAAACGCATCATAAAACAATTAAAGCCAAATGATAATGTATATACAAAAACACACAAAAATACTGATTAAAACATAGGGCTGGGAGGAGCCCCTAGAGTAGTTCTGGTTTCTCCCTTTGCCCAGATACCACTACTGCAAGGAGGTTTGCTAGTACAACATGCTAATACTATTTTCTTAAGACCAAGTTTCCCATCTTCATCTTGTACTCTTTGTTATAAATTTCATTGTGCACTTTATTCTAGAGTAGTAAATGTATGGGTAAGATGCTGTAGCTTACAACAGTACAGAATGAAGTAACTCACTCTCCTGTTTTTTAGGTTCTTCTTCAGCTACTAGTGGTAGTACCATCATTGGTGAGAGCACAGGAGTTTTTATTGGAGGACTTCCACAGAGTTTTACAATCCTAAGAAAAGACACAGGTGAGAAGGCTTGTAACTTTTCACTTGACACACATGAAATGTCCCTAGGTGATTTAGAAGTTCCTTCCTTTGCTTGTGTATCATATCTACATTTTAAAGAATCTTTACAATGCATAATTTTTCCATTATATTCTTCATTTTAACTTGCTTGTGGTGAAATTTCTAAAATGCATAAATAAATGCATAAACTGAAATGTTATATTCAAAATTCAGTGTAGTGCATTTCTTTAGCTTTTGTGGTATATGGTTACTGTTTATATCACAGAAGCTAAAACAACATGTGCTGAAAGCGCTGCACTGGCTACCAATAGCGTACCGGATCAGCTTCAAAGTGCTGGTTCTTACCTTTAAAGCCCTGTATGGCCAGGGTCCGGCTTACCTAAGGGACCGGCTTTCCCCATATGTTCCCCCAAGGGCACTACGGTCGGGGAGTCAACATCTCCTGGAAATAAAAGGCCCCAGGGATATTAAATTTGCTGTTACTAGAGCGCCCAGGGCATTTTCGGTGGCGGCTCCTACCTGGTGGAAGGAGCTCCCGGAGGAGCTCCGGGCCCTGCAGGACCTTTCTCAGTTCCGCAGGGCCTGTAAGACGGAGCTCTTCCACCAGGCTTTTGAGTAGGAGCCGCCGCCACTTCAATTCCACCACCGATATGTTTGCAGCATCGCACCACTACCACTAATATGTGGTTCCATCTGGGTGCGAGGTGACCCTGGAAGGAGAGGGTGCTGACAAGTTGTGGGACCAATACCATTTGAGGAAGTTCTACCCCATCTTGCACTGACACTTTGTTGTTGTACTGTATTGTTTTATGGTTTTAGACTGTTTTATCTGTTTTAATTCTGGCACTTGTGCCTCATTGTTAGCCGCCCTGAGCCTTCGGGGAGGACGGGATATAAATCCAAAAATAAATAAATAAATAAATAAATAAACATCATTGTGTTCAAGTTAGTAGATGGCACATGCCAAGTCAAAGGCTGTGGTGGCCACTCTCTAAACTTGCACACACACCCCAAGTTCTTTGCACTTGTTGCATTCAGGGCAGAGCCTGGCACTGTTACTCCACACAGGATTTCCAGAATGCACAAAAGCAAATGCCATCAATCACTGTAAATGTCATATTCAAGGCAGAGCCTGCCACTTTTACTCCACCTGGGGTCTCCAGGATGCACAAATGTAATCACAATTAAGGCAAGAGATACAAGCAAGGTCAACAAACTAGCACAGGGTCAGGGAACCAAAAGTTCAGTCCACAGGTCAGGAGAACAGGAAGGTCTGGAGCCCAGGGTCCTAAGCCTGGAAGCCAAGGTAAGAAATGGGGTCTTGAATTCTAGCTGGAAAAGCAAGCACAGGTTAGCAGGACAGGGTGCAAGGCAGCAAGACAAGGTAGTAATCAGTTCACTGTGTGGGTCAGCTTACAGAGGAGGTGGCAAGCAAAGTTGTTTCCACATTGAGCCTTGTTCAATGTGTTCCTTTTATCTGCCTCATTAGCTACCTCATTCCCCCAAAGCCCAGGTGTTGCTCCTTACCAGCATGTCATTCCTGCTCCTGTAACAACTCTGCTCCAGGAATTAGCACGGATTGCTGTTGTGCCATTAAACAGGCTCTTCTTAATCTCTCTCAAACTGTCAAGCCCTCGCTCTGTGTTCTGCTTTCTGCAGAAGCCAGCAGTGACTGATGCTCTGATCTCTGTCCCATTTCTTTCATCTCTTACCAGAACAAGCAACTCTTGCTTCCTGATGCTTCTTTCACTGAATCTGCTTCTAGACCCACCTGCTCAGGCAGGCATTTCATTGGTGCAGGGTCTGATTCTTCCATTTTGTCATCCTCAGCGGAGGAGACAGCTGGCTTGCCCATGACAGTGCTGCTCTGGGGCTTGGGTTGAGGTTAAGGCTCAGAGCTGCTACAAGGGATAAGTGGTCACTTGCTTTCCAGAGCTAAACACCTAAATCTGTGATTCTGCAATTTCAGTACCATAGCTAATAGGTCCTGTCTATATAAAGTTATAAAATAAGTCATTCTCACATTTTAATTCCAATGAATTCATGACATGAGTACTAATCAATGAAGTTTTCAATTTTTTGGACAGGCTTTACTCAAGTAGTCACAAAAGGCTTTGTGGGTTGTCTCAGAGATGTGTTTTTGAAAAAGGTGCACCATCCATATGAAGTTTGGGAACCTTTAAAATGGCAAGAAGCTACGGAGCAAAGAAATGTTTATCAAAGCTGGGAAGGGTGTCCTAGTGTTGTTGCAAGTGGAGTACATTTTCTCGGGAAAGGTATATAACATGTTAAAATTGTTTGATGTTCCACCTGTGATTTTGTTGTTTGTTTGTCTAAATGTTGTGGACGACAGTTTATTATTTATTGGGGGGGGGGTTGGGGGGACACTTGAACTATAATGAGCTAATATGTACCTAAAAATTTAAAGATACAATAAGTACAAATCCTTACGTTCTGAAAAACTCCTAGAAAATCCAGCCATTATATAGCCTCTCAGTTGTTTACCTAACCATATTTGAAGTTGGATCCAGCACAAAAATTTTGCTTGTACTATTTGGTAAATGGAAAAGCAAGAAAAGGACTGTGGTAGCCACTTGCACTAAGACATACTTATTGTATACCCATTTGTGTTTCCACTTGCACAAGATCTTATGCAAGTAATTTATGGGTACTGTAATAGATAGGGAGGAAAGCACTAAGTGTTCCACAAGATTTTGTACAAGTGGAACTGCACTATCCATTTATGTTTCCTCTTGAGCATTGCTGGATCCAAGCCATGGTTTGTAGGTCACATACAAGATAATGGGGTCAAGCTTTCTGGGGCAGCTGCTCATATATAATCTCAAAGCCATAGCCAATGAGACCCTGATCTGCATCTCCATCGCTCTTGGGCTCACTAAATTAGCCACCTACAGAGATATGGAAGCTAGTACACTGCAGCTCTTCTTAGTACCCCACTGAGAGTAAGTCAGAAGTGTTATGATTGTGTTCATGGGAATGGCAACATGGCTACTATAACAGGGGTGGCCAAACTGCAGTTTGGGAACCACATTTGGCTCTTTTGCACAGTCTAATTTAATTTTAATAAAAAGCAAATTTGCATATTTTTCAATAAAAATGTCTGTGTAATATTTGTTCATGTCTTGCGGCTCTCAGACATCTGACGTTTATTCTGCATGGCTGTTATGTGAAGCAAGTTTGGCCACCCCCATATAGCATCTCTTGTTCCAAGAATGATCTCATACCATCAGAGTGCACATGCTCCGTATTTTATCAGCTTTGTCATAGGATCTGATCTCCATGAAAGGGGTGAATTGTTCCAGCCCCTGGACTCATGTTTGGAGAATAGAATAACTCTTGAGAATGCAGCTAACCATACTAGATCAAAGCCATTCATTATTCAGGACAGGGCTGCTGTGCAGCCTCTACTCTCCACTTGACAGGGTTTCCCCACTCATTTCAGAAAGACATGCACACTGGAATGAGGAAGTCTGCATGAATGGAGCTAATCTTGTATTCTATTGTATAGATTGCAGCATACATATTTTTATAGTTTTTTGAAAAATATGAGACTCAACTGAGCCTTGTGTTTATTGCATACAATTCTGAATTCTCCCATATATAATAATTATAGCAACTGTAACATAACATTGTCTACTTTGATACCCTCCTTCCTTTTCCCCTTAAGGTTTCCTGGAACTCCATTCAGATCTTCTGCGTGGTGGCCTGGACATTGAGATCTCCTTTACATTTAAGACCGATCAGCTGAATGGATTACTTCTGTTCATTTACAACAAAGAAGGGCTGGATTTCCTTGCTGTAGGTTCTGACATTTTTGTTTTTAAGTGGATTATTTGCAAATTGAAGTATACTTGCACAGGCAAGAGTAGCTCATCTTGGAGGAAACAATACACGGCATGACAAATTTACGTGAGAAAACCCATCCATTGTCATTTGATTTCTTCCTCTGAATCTGTCAATTGAGGTCACCCGTTGTCTTTCTCATAATCTGGAGACCAGCAACCTAATCATAGTAGTAGTTTTATGAATTGGGATGTCTATCCATAAAGATTATTCATTAGGTCCTTGTGGGTTTTTTTTTTTAAGGTATAGCGATATTCCCATAACCTCTGTGACCTAATCTACTTTCCTGTATAGTTTTATAGCTAGGAAGAATAGTATCATATTGATTTTTGTCTTCTGCCATTTCACTAATGTGTTTCTCTACCTTTATATAATCATGGGAGCACTGGTTGTTAGAAGTTGAAGTTGTTCTAATAGGTCATCCATTAGTATTTAACATTCTTCAGCACTAACGTTATATTAAGTGTTATAAAGAATTCAGAAGTGACATGGTCTTTGCCCAAAGGGTTACAATACAAGTCCTCTTGGCCCTGATCAAAGGATGCTTGAGCACAGCAAAGGGCAGCACAACAGCTGTTATACACAAGCATTCTCTACTTTCTGTATAGGTGATTACTTTGACAATGCTGATTAGGTTTTACATGGCTGATGCTGATATGCTAGGGATGGCACATGGTCCAGTTCTGGCACCCACTTTCCCATCTTCTGTCTAGTTATGCTTTGTTTCAGCTCTCTCTCAGATTTCTGCAATCCAAACCAAGCATCAAGCCAGAAGGGGAAATTCAAAGAGCACAAACAAAGTCAGAATCCAGATGGTCAAAACACATGGAGAGCCACAGCCCCTAGTTGCTTCCACACTGGCTGTCCCTTTTCTGGCTGCTTTTATCAGGAGTCATTCAAGGTCATGTGCAACTCCTCAACCTGCTGAGTCATCCAGGGACAGGTGTAGGTCTTCAGTGGCTGAGCAGACTACAGGGCTCTCAGCCCTGATCCTGCAGTGTCTCCAACTCACAGGCAGAGGTTGCCAGGTGCTGGCCTGCCAACCACGCTCTGTGGCATCGCTCCTGTACTTCAGGCCTGCCTTCTCCAGCATTCCAAGGGCTCTGGTGACCCTGGGGGTGAGACTGGCGGCTGCAGGGCCTCTGCTTCAGCTTCCTATCCTGGGCTGAAGGCCTGAGGGTGTGGCATGCTGCCTGCCGTCTGAGCCGCCCTGTCTGCACCTGATGGAGTCTCCACCTTGTCTGGTGGGTCTTCCTGCAGCATCCAGGGCTGGGGCCACCTTCCTTCATCTCTTCCTCATCCAAGGAGTTCTTGGCAGGCAGGCCCACGACCGAGGATTTGAATCTTGACTCACTCCAAGCGACTGCCCTACACTTTCTGCCCCACACTCAGTGTAATAAAGATGGAGAGAATTTCTCTGCACTTATGGGCCAATTGCCATACCTCATCTTCCATATTTTTATTCTATCTGAAATTGAAAACTATTATTATGTTTCACAGTCTTGCAAGGCTGAAACCCTCCCAACTAATTTCATAACTAAGTAATAGAGCTATCATGAAATTTAAAATGTATTTTGGCAGCACTTCAGAATTTGAATTCTACTTGTTGAAAATAAAATGTTTTTTGAAGTTTGCATTTAAAATTCAACTCCCAATAGTCTTTAAGCCTTGTGATTCATTTTAAGACTATAATCAGATTCATTTTAAGACTATGCGCGCGCACACACACGCACACACAGAGTACATTTACAAACTTTGGGAAGGAAATTTGAACCAGAAATTCATTTCACTTATTAACTTGCATTTCCCACAGCCAAACCAAAGCCACTAGATCCCACTGAGTACCTCATTTTTAAAAGAAGCTTGCCATCCATTTCAAAATAGATACGGCACTCGGACCACTTATTTCAGCATAATGTAGAATAGCAAAAAAACTGTAGCAAATTAGCTGTTCACTGCAAAGGGATGTGTGTGTTATATTTTGACCAACTTTCCCAGTGAAATTCGTTTTATCATTTCATGTTCAGCACTTTCCATTTATGTATTGCTCAGAATGTTCTTTGTAGTTGGTCCTTTGTCACTTTTACATAGGCATGATGGTGGCAGCAGAAGATGCTTATGCGTATTTAAACCCACAAATAATAGTTTGAATGAGTGGCACTTAAATATTCAGCCTTCAGTGCTGACTTGACATCCTATGTCAAAACAACCTTCCTACATAAAGTATGCCCCAAGACATACTTGGTACGCAGGGTACCAATTTTACTTTTCTGTCCAGAGTCGCAGATCCTTTTCTTTTTCAATGTGGATGGTGATAGCTGTAACAGGAGAGATACATGGGATAACAGCATACAGTACATTTTCTCTTCACAAGGTCTCCTCACACTGCCATTTGCTGTGAATTATTATATTATTTTATTATGTGCAGCCAGTTTCTTCCCTTAACGGATCATAACAGATGGGATTATATAGTCTTTCATGAGAACTAACACTAAAGTCTCATTGGAAAGCAGTGTGTGACAGCTCAATGACTGCTTTTGTGTAGCTTCTGTCTTTGAATTCAGAAGATGAAAGGACAAGGGGGGGTGAGGGACACTATTGAGCTGGCAACTGGAAGCCCGTGTTTGAGTGGCTCCGGTCATTTTTACTAAAAATTGTATTCTATCTGCCCATTTGGTAATACAATTTTATATTGACACATGATGCAAGACAATGATATGTATTAAACAAGTGTTTCTTTGAGGAGAAGATACATATCTTAGTTTGCCCTCTTTATTTCACATAATAAGATTTTGGCATGGATACTGTAGTATGGGGGGGGGTTTCCCTGTGGCCTTATTAATTTTTTTCCCCCTCACAGAGAACCGTATTTAAATATAATTTTCCCCCTGACCTAGACAATTTTGAATCTCAAAATATACCTATTTCTGCATCCCAAACAAGATATAGTGTTGACTATTCTAAATCATGCAGGCCTTTTAACTAGAAAATGAATATTTTGATGATGTGTGCTTCTATTAGATAAACTAACTCATAGATCTGACCCAATATAAGAAAATCATTATTTTAGACTTTTAGAAAAAATAAACAGTAAATATTGTATGTGAGTTTTTTGTTGTTTCAGTTGTCAGTTTTTTGTTAGAGAAAGCTAAGGCTCAAACCTGCGTTTTTCGTTTTAATGATCTTGTCATAATAATAGTACTTCGTATTTTTTCACTAACTAAAATGGTGGGAAGATGAAGTAAGATTTTTGGATATGTGCATCTAGATAAAGAAGTTGGTTATGCACAAATTTGAAATTCACAATTCAGCCCACGCCAAGCATGTTTAAGTCCAATTTACTCTAACAAGAGGAAGTTAAGCATGTCCTTACACCTTCCTTTGGAAACTGTATTGTTTTGGACCCCCAGAAGCTCTGTGCCCTGACTGTCCCAGCTAGATATTGACATGATTAGGCTGGAAGCTATGTGTGACTGACCAACAGGTGCCCCAATGGATAGCAGAAAGATCTCTTTCCCCTCCCATACAGGAAGAGGGTGAACAAGGCTCAACTCCAGAGATAGTAAAGTCAACATCCAAACTGCTGGCTACAGAAAATAACAGGAGGGGGTAAGCATGGAGGGAGGCTACCTTTCTGCTAAACGACCTTGCAGACATGTCAGTGTTAACAAGGGGACAATAAATTTATTCACTTGGCCAAGGTCCAAGTTACCACCAGATCATAATGGAGATTTCACCACTGAGCCGGCCTCTACTGGGAGGGTAAGGTATAAATCTGATAAATAAAAATAAAGAAACAAACATTATTCTAGCATCCTCAACAAAAATAAGAACTGTTACTGCTTGTTAAGCCAAGATGCTATGACTCTAGGTATTTCACTTTAGAATTTCTGGAAACCAAACCATCTCTTTTGGCTCTTCGGGAAACTTTCTTGAAATAAGGCAAAAGAGGGAGCCCCATGAGGCCTCACAAAAGAGAGGGAGTTATATCCCCTGCTGGCTTCCCGTTGCTTGCTCCCCATCACTGATTTTTCTCCCCTGTCCCCTCTTGCTCGCCCCCAACCCAACTGGCACCACTCTTTATCTCCAACTTTCCTATACCTACTTTAGGTTCCTCCATCCATCTTTCCATTTTCCCATCCCAGTTTCTGCTTTTCCTCCTCAGCTGCTTCTTGTGGTAACTTGGTCAACATTTTTTCAAGCTATAATGTGTGCACCTGAGCACATATTGCACTTGTGGGGAGGGAGTAAATCCCCTGTTGTTTTAACTTTTAGGATTTTTCAACAAACCTGGGAATTCTCACAAGTTTGTAGAAATATCTTTCCGCACCTGACCCCACTGTGAGGTTGTTTTTTTTATCCATAGTTGGTCCAAGTTTGGAATTAGGTTTTTACTGGCCACTTAATTTATCCTGAATATAAGGATCAGTCTTAGGAGTCAAGCCTGTTTTAGTAACTGAAATCCAGGCATGAGACCAGGCATGAGCCATATTCTGTTTGTATCTGGTGTCAGGCTCTGTCTGTGGCCCGGGAGCTGACCCGCCTGTGGCCATGGCATCTGGCTACCCACCAGGGCAGACGGTCCTGGGAGTTGGAGGGAGTTCATTCAGGAGGAGTTTACCGTGGGGCCTCAGATAGGCAGGGGAAAGGGTTAACGCCACCCTTTAAGTCCCTCTGCCAGCGTGCGCAGGACGCCTCTCGTTATCCCTCTCCCTCTCTCTCTCCGTTTCTCTCAGCTCAGTTCCGTCGCACGTTTCTCCTCCCTGGCCCCTTGGCATCTCTCTCCTTTTATTCCCCCTTCTCCACCCCCAGCACCACCTGTGTTCCCCACCCCCTCTACTCCCAGTCTGGCTCCACCCCCAGTGATAAGCCCAGACGCTGTCTGGGCATTCCGCTCGTGGTCGCAAGTGTGCCAGGGTGGTCATGTTGGCCTAGGCAGTGGTGCCAGTGACACGGCCCCTGGGCTCCTCACCATGTCCACCCTCAGCTCTCCCTCTGCAATGCTGCTCGCTGGGGTGAGGTTCCGGGGTGCACGCTCCAGGGGCCGTGCTCTGCCGACGCTAGTGCAAGCCTCTGGGTTGTCAAAGGTTGGCTCTCCCGGGGCTTCCCGCACTGAGGAGCCGGGCTGGAGCTTCACCGGTTGCCATGATGTTGTGGTTGCTCCGCTCCTCTGCTGGTTCCTGGGTGAGTCGGGCAGTTGGGGTGTCTCTGGGGGGTGGGGTCTATGTCCCGTGGCCACCGGACCGGGACACTAGGTAAGCATGTGTTTAATTCAGACTTCTATGTGGGATGAATAGGTAACCATCCATTTCAAAAACAGGGACATTTAACTGTAATTAAGACAACAAATTATGAGAGGGGGAGAGTCTTATATAGTTGAACATGTCAGTGGGACTTAAAATGGTAGATTTTGACTGAACTAAGTTTACAGTTTACAAAACCTGTTTAGTATTTTTCAATTGATACTGTGTTCTCTCTCTCTGTGTGTGTGTATGATAGTATTTTTCAATTGATACTGTGTTCTCTGTGTGTGTGTGTGTATTATACCTTTTGATCATAGCCTAATCTCCTCCAAGTTCTTTACTGCCTTTTGAGACTGGAAAAGCATATAGCTGTTGGATAGTCAAGAACATCATTTGGCCCCCAAATAGCCCCCTTTCAAATGTTCAGCCTGAGGAATAGTTCTGTGTGATACAAAATTTGCATTTTTAAAATAATGAATGTTATATTATTTTCTTCTTCTTCTTTGGTCTTCTGTGCAGTCCCATGTTAGAACTGCATACATGCAGGCAAGCTGTGGAGGAGAACTTTCTAGCTTCAAAAGTTTGAAAAGAACCCTCCCCCCCAGTGAGTGAGGTGAGGTTTTCTCATGGAAACCATCACACACCATAAGGAAGGTGCTCCATTTCCCCTCAGTTCCCTCAGCTGATTGGATAGGTTTTGCTTTAGCATTCTCTTCAATTTCTTATGTTGTCTTCATTCCTGAGTTATTCTGTGGATTTTCACACAAGCTCAGAAATCCTTGTTCAAAAAGTGTGCCCAGTGTGGCACTGAAATGACACAGACTGATGACCACCTGTTGTGTCTTCTCTGCCTTGGTGAGCTGCATAACATTGGGGCTTGCTACAACTGCCAACAGTTTATCCCAAAGGTGAGGAGTGATAGAGCCTCCTGTCTTAAGGCCACTCATTAGAAGAATGCTCTCTCTATCGCTGACAGCCTGGCAGCCCAACCATCTGCTGCTCAGGAGCCGTCTTCTTGGCTGGAGTCGCTATCATCCCACTGCTCAGTTCCAGTCATAGTTCTGTCTAGGTGTCAGTCCAGATCAAGTTCTCACCAGCATGCATGGGAACAAAGTCCAAAACAGCCAAGTCAAAGCACCTGGACAAGGCTTTGGTTCCAGCTTGGCCCAAACAGTCAGATAGGATGCCTTCAGGTCTGCAGCCTACAATTCAGGAATGCATCATCGTTGGAGAGGATCTCTTCACCTGCAAGACCCCAATGATTGTTTATTGGCGAGTGAGATCCTATAGGAGGATATGCCTTTGGTTCCCACACCAAAGAAGTCATCTTTGGTTTCACCACAGTTGTTTCCTTATAGCATGCCTTGGCCAGCTCCTTAGCCTCCAGTTCCACAGCCAGTTTATTCATACTTACTAGCATCTGTCTTCAATTCCAAATGGGGAGACTTCTATTTGCATCAGCAGTCAGATCTTTGTCATGGTCTCTGTGCAGTCCCACACATGGGTTGGGCGCTTGTGCACGACTTTGATTGAAGAATGTTCCGGAGCTTGCCTCAGAAGACTTTTTTGGCGGGCTCTCTTCCTGCTATGGGGGGGAGAGAGCTGCCTCCCACTCAGTTCTTTTACAACCACCCTTGCATTCACACCTCTCCAGCGCTCGCTCTTCAAGTTGCCTCAGCTGAATTTCTCTTTTGGTTTTCTTCTTCGACTATTTCTTCATTCTTTTTCTTCTTATTATTCTAAAAGTTAAAAAAAACTTTACTATTTTTCCTCTCTCTTTTAGCCCTTGCCTCCTTGGTTGGGAAAGTGATTGCATGGGCCACACCCTATTTTTTAAGTCGTGTCACCGTTGCCCAGCTAAGCCCCCCTCTAACGATGGCCATGACCTCTGTCTAATCTGTTTAGGGGAATTTCATCGCGTTGACTTGTACCCTCACTGTGCCAAATTCACCAAGCAGGCACGTAGAAATAGAGCGGCCCACATTAGGACTGTACTTTTGGAAGCCGCGATCCACCCTACAATATCCTCGGCAGCGTCACACTCCTCTTCAGCTCCGCAGAAGCCTTCCTCTCACGCGGAGGTGGGAAAACCCTCAAAAAAGAAGCATAAAACTAAAACGTCTGACAGCAAGGACTCTTAGACCCCGAAGTCGAAACTGTCGACATCGACTTCTGCTCTGAAGCTCAATCCTGTGGTGACCTCAGGTCTGTCGACTTTGACGCCAATAGTGGCCTTGGCTCCAACTTCATCTTATAGGTCTAAAGCCTAGCCTCCAGTTTTGACGCTGAACCTGTCATCCCTGACAGACTGACTTACGCCCAATCAGCATCCTAAATCATCTATGCTGAGGTCTCCCAGCTCTCGCCACAGCTCTCCCCAGGCTATGAGATGATGCTCTCCATCTTGTGACGCCCAACTGCTTATCCACCCTTTGGCTGATGGAGAGCACTTCATGAGAACTAGATCTCGATCTCCTCGATCACACTATGATTGCAGGGACTATGACTACCATTGCTTTCTCGATCCCAGTCTCGGTCCAATTACAGATTGTGGTCTCCAGACCACAGGCATCGCAGATCGTACCGCTCTCGTTCTTACTCGAGGTCTCCAATCCCTCGTAGGGAATGCTATTTGGATTCACAGGACAATGACCCTCGTCATCACTGCCTGAGTTGACACTCGCTCTCTGATGCCTCAATGCACTCCCTAGTGCTTGACTAGCCACCAGATGCCTTGACCTCAGCAGATGCTTCGAAGTGTTCTCCATCAGAACCTCGGTACCATCCTCCCGTTGATGCCAAGGCGCCTCCAGATGTGTTTCAGCCTATCAGATCACCGTCTCCTGATTTGGTGTCTGACCACTCCATCTCTGGTGATCTTGACCCCAATATTCTTTTGATTGAGGATGATGGCCCTAGTTTGGGTTCTGTCTCACCAACTGAAGGACCTAAAGCCTATTTTGAGCTTTTAACGAGAATGGCGACTGCGCTCCAAGTGCAGGGTACCACAGATACTCCAGCAGTGACCGAAGCCGTGCACAAGTTGGTCCAGGTAGACTTGCCACCATCAACAATCCTGCCATTGCTCCCAGTGCACCTTTCTGTTTTAAAAGAGTCATGGGTTTGCCCTGCTTCGGTACCTCTGATATCAAAGAGATATGATGCCATCTATAAAATCCAAGAGTCCTCCAGAAAGTTTCTATTTAATAATCCTTCACCGAATTCAATGATAATTCATTCTTCCTTGAAATCGAAGCAGCCTAGACAATCCGTCCTTCCAGATAGGGAAGGCCACAAGATTGCAAGATCGACTCTATAGCTAAGAAGACCTACTCAGTAGCTGCTATGAATATTTGAATTGATACTTATCTCTCCTACCTTTCTGCATATGCCTTCAACGTTGCTACGGCTGTTTGTCTGGTCCTCAATACCGTGCCAGACAAATGCAGAACCACACTATCTGCTGCTCTTTCTGAGATATGTACTATATCAAAACAACAAATAAATGCAATCCGACATGCTGTCACTTGTTCCTCCAAGGTCCTGGCTTCTTCTATTGCCCTTTGCCAACATGCATGGCTTAGAAATATATCTCTCC
>NW_015174297.1:198102-198385 GCF_001447785.1 Gekko japonicus
TTGAAGGCTGTAGATTACGGTAGCAAGAAAGCTAGAATCCTAGGAATTTCCACTTCAACTCCGCAACTCCCCTAGTATCACCAATGGAAGCCCTACTATAATAAACGCCAGCCTTCCCCTGCTTCCACTTCGCAATAGAAGCGCAGACCCTATGATTATCGACAGGGCTCTCAAAAGCCAAAGCAGTAAGCACCCAGGAAGCCTCCACAGCCTAAACAGTCTGTTTGACCACTTCGGTCAGCTATCACTGCCTCCTTCTTTCACCCCTCCCGTCGGGACCCAA
>NW_015174297.1:198446-198596 GCF_001447785.1 Gekko japonicus
TCGAAGTAGCCATACTTCTCAACAAGGGGGTCATCGAAGTCATGCCGGAGGCCCAACAAACTCTAGGCTTCTACTCCAAATATTTCACAGTCCCCAAAAGGGATGGCAGTGTACAGGCCATTATGGATTTCCGAGATCTCAATTGTTTTG
>NW_015174297.1:200553-200719 GCF_001447785.1 Gekko japonicus
AAGAGCATCATTTATATCACATGCTTTAAGGCATCATTCAGAGTCCTTCAGCCTTCACTTTGCTTTATCTTGGGACCTGCCTATCTAAGGGACCGTCTCTTCCCGTATGTTCCCTCAAGAGCACTGAGATCGGGGATGCTCCATAGTCTGGAAGTTCCAGCCCCCC